>NC_083437.1:42945525-43040525 GCF_020745735.1 Hemiscyllium ocellatum | reverse complement strand
ACCCTCTCTCTGATGCCTCCCCCCCCCCTCTCTGACGCCTCCCCCCCCCTCTCTCTGACGCCTCCCCCCCCGACGCCTCCCCCCCCCCCTCTGACGGCTCCCCCTCCCCCCCCCCCCGACGCCTCCCCTCCCCCCTCTCTCTGACGCCACCCCCCTCCCCCCTCTCTCTGACGCCACCCCCTCCCCCCTCTCTCTGACGCCACCCCCTCCCTCCCTCTCTGACGCCACCCCCCTCCCCCCTCTCTCTGACGCCTCCCCCTCTCTCTGACGCCTCCCCCCCTCGCTCTGACGTCTCCCCCTCCCCCCTCTCTCTGACGCCTCCCCCTCCCCCCTCTCTCTGACGCCTCCCCCTCCCCCCTCTCTCTGACGCCTCCCCCCCCGACGCCTCCCCCTCCCCCCTCTCTCTGACGCCTCCCCCTCTCTCTGACGCCTCCCCCTCTCTCTGACGCCTCCCCCTCTCTCTGACGCCTCCCCCCTCTCTCTGACGTCTCCCCCTCCCCCCTCTCTCTGACGCCTCCCCCTCCCCCCTCTCTCTGATGCCTCCCCCTCCCCCCTCTCTCTGACGCCTCCCCCTCCCCCCTCTCTCTGACGCCTCCCCCTCTCTCTGACGCCTCCCCCTCTCTCTGACGCCTCCCCCCCTCGCTCTGACGTCTCCCCCTCCCCCCTCTCTCTGACGCCTCCCCCTCCCCCTCTCTCTGACGCCTCCCCCTCCCCCCTCTCTCTGTCGCCTCCCCCTCCCCCCTCTCTCTGACGCCTCCCCCTCCCCCCTCTCTCTGACGCCTCCCCCTCCCCCTCTCTCTGTCACCTCCCCCTCCCCCTCTCTCTGACGCCTCCCCCTCCCCCCTCTCTCTGACGCCTCCCCCTCCCCCCTCTCTCTGACGCCTCCCCCTCCCCCCTCTCTCTGACGCCTCCCCCTCCCCCCTCTCTCTGACGCCTCCCCCTCCCCCCTCTCTCTGACGCCTCCCCCTCCCCCCTCTCTCTGACGCCTCCCCCTCCCCCTTCTCTCTGACGCCTCCCCCTCCCCCTCTCTCTGACGCCTCCCCCTCCCCCTCCCCCCTCTCTCTGACGCCTCCCCCTCCCCCCTCTCTCTGACGCCTCCCCCTCCCCCCTCTCTCTGACGCCTCCCCCTCCCCCTCTCTCTCTGACGCCTCCCACACCCCCTCTCTCTCTGACACCTCCCCCCCCCGACGCCTCACCCCCTCTCTCTGATGCCTTACCCCCTCTCTCTCTCTGACGCCTCCCCCTCTCTCTCTCTGACGCCTCCCCCTCTCTCTCTCTGACGCCTCCCCGTCTCTCTCTCTGACGCCTCCCCCTCCCCCTCTCTCTCTCTCTGACGCCTCTCTCTCTCTCTGACGCCTCACCCCCTCTCTCTCTCTGACGCCTCACCCCCTCTCTCTCTCTGACGCCTCACCCCCTCTCTCTCTCTGACGCCTCCCCCTCTCTCTCTCTGACGCCTCCCCCTCTGTCTCTCTGACGCCTCTCTCTCTCTCTCTCCCCCTCCCTCTCTCTCTCTCTCTCTCTCTGACGCCTCCCCCTCGCTCTCTCTCTGACGCCTCTCTCCCCCCCTCGCTCTCTCTGACATCTCTCCTGTGCGATTTGTTTGATTTTACTTGTTTTTTGCCAAATGGGGTGTTTATGGGGATGTTGCAAGTATTTGGAACAGCGTCATTAAGTAGCAATAGAAACGATTTGGTTTTAAATAGTTAAGTTATTCTGCATTTTGTTCTGTTTGTGTGTTTCATTCGGTAATCTTTCAAATAAATCCTGTTTAATTTCAGACTAAGTGGATTGACCAGCTGCATCCCTCCTGGAATGTCCACGTTACACCTGCTTAAAACAATTAGAAAGTTAAGAGTCCAGGCCACTTTCTTGAAATGTTTTGAGGGGGGTCTGGCCTGGTCCATTACATCACGCAGATTTTCAATGACCTGAGTTTTGCTTTCATTCCCAGGAGGACGCGATCTCTCCATGGACCGAGTCCCGCAACAAAATTCGGACCAAAAGCCTGTGTGCTGCAGAATCCGAAGGCTGTCATGTAAGTATTTTGTTGATGTCGATCACATCTGAATGTTTCAAGACTGTTCAGCTTATTTTCCGGTAATGACTGCACATTTTTGATATCCAATTGCTTTTATTTTAATTTGAACGCTTCAGGGAATACTTGACATTTTAAAAATATTTTGGTTAAACTGACAGGGAACTTTGAAAATAAATTTTCAGTGATAATTAATATAGAATGTTGTGTATGACTTTCTAAATCCATTTTTTTTCCCCAGAAAGTGGCACAGTGGTTAGCACTGCTGCCTCACAGCGCCAGAGACCCGGGTTCAATTCCCGCCTCAGGCGACTGTCTGTCTGTGTGGAGTTTGCACATTCTCCCCGTGTCTGCGTGGGTTTCCTCCCACAGTCCAAAAATGTGCAGGTTAGGTGAATTGGCCATGCTAAATTGCCTATAGTGTTAGGTGAAGGGTAAATGTAGGGGAATGGGTCTGGGTGGGTTGCTCTTCGGAGGGTCAGTGTGGACTTGTTGGGCCGAAGGGCCTGTTTCCATACTGCAATCTAATAAAATAATGTTCTTCCTGATGTTGTCCATGAATATAGTACAGACAGCAGAATTTAATATTGCAACCTAGCCACAATAGAATGTAGATGTTACCCTATTGTCATAAAGTTAGGCAAAAAATTATGTCTACTCCATTCTTGTATGTAAGCTCTGTTTGCTGACTGAATCTTTCAAAGTCAAGTCGAAAATTAAGGAAATCTTTAATTCACAAAGACTGATTTTCACCAAATCTTGATATTTCGATATGGTAATGCAATGGATTGAGGGCTTAATGTTTTGTTTTAAAAATAATTAAAAATCTTGTTCATGTGTGGGATCGCATCAGAGAACCTTTCTTAATTAGCAGACAGGAAGTGGAGCAGGCACTCTGGGAAGGGAAGTTGGTTTGCTTTCACGATGGGTTCCTGACAGGCAGAAGGTTGGTCTCAAAACCAGCTTGTGTCTCTGTTGGCGAGTGCAGACTTCCATAAGGAAGAGCAGATAGGGGCTGCCTTCAAACCGAGCTTGTGATTTTTGTAAATCAGTGTTTCCATCACAGCCTTTTGCTTGGGGCTTTGAGAAGCTCTCTGGCTCTTTTTCTTTTTCTATGCGTCTCTCGCTCTCGCCCGTTCTCTTGTTGCTTTCGCTTTTGCTTGCTTGCTCTTTTCTCTGCCTTACCCTCTCTCTGGAATAGGTGAAAGAGCAATACTTAGTCGGAATCCTTTGCCCTACCATTTACAGTAAGAAGTTGTATTAGTTTTCAGAGACTGAAGATTGTTTTGGTCGTCTGATTTTCTCAACTGGAGCAATTAGTTTACATGCTGAAGGATGAGGTCACTACCATCATCATTGAGTCCAGTCTTAGCTACTGGAAAGTGTTAATATAGAAACAGAGTAAGCAGGAGTAGGCCATTCAGCCCTTCGGGTCTGCACCACCATTCAATATGATCATGGCTGATCATTCAACTCAGTCCTTGTTCCTTTTGATACCCTTCCATACCCTTTTGATTCTTTTAGGCCCCAAGAGCTATAACTAGTTCCTTCTCAATGGCAATCAATGTTTACTGTGTTTACCCTCCCTAGTCCTGTTAGGATCTTATAGGTTTCCAAGATCCCCCATCATTCATCCAAACTCCAGTGAATATGGTCCTAACCGATCCAGTCTGTCATCATACATCAGTCTCAGGAATCAGCCTGGAAACCTTCGCCACACTCCCTCCATCACCAGCACATCTCTCCTCGGGTAAGGAGACTATAACGGCGCACAGTACTCCAGGGTGTGGTCTCACCAAGGCCCTATATAATTGCAGCAAGACATCCCTGTGCCTATACTCGAACCCTCTGGCTGTGAAGGCCTACATAAGCATTTGCCTCCCTCACTGCCTGCTGCACTTTTTCTTTGTCTCTGGTTCATTCTGTCCAAAGGACTTTATGATGGAAACAGTTTAGATTTCTTCATTGAAAATGTTAACCCTTTTGTAAAGGGTCTATGACCTGATGTTTAGATTGATTCTCATCTAATCAGTGAGATAACAGTGTTTTACATAAATTCCTGCAGTTTTTGAGCTCAGAGTTCTACATGAATGTATGCAGTTTTTGAGCAAAGTGCAATGTAACTCTGCAAGTACAAATTCACCCCACAAAATATATGTGTGCATGTGGGTCTTTGTCTGTCTGTGTGTGTCTGTCTGTTTGTTTGGGGTGGGGTTGTGAGTGTGAGAAAGTGTGTGTGTGTGTGTGGTGGGTGCAGAGTGTCTTAAGTCTGCGAGGGTGTGTGTGTGTGTGTCTATAAGGGTGTGTCTATACACCCTTATACACACATACTCCCACACTCACACATGCACCCCCTTGCAGACTTAAGACACTCTGCACCCACCACACACACACAACACACACACACACACTTTTTCTCTCTCTCTCTCTCTCTCTCTCTCACTCACACACACACACTCACTCACTCACTCACACTCACTCACTCACACACACACACACTCACACACACTCTCTCACACACACACACACACACACACACACACACACACACACACACACACACACACACACACACAACCCCCACCCCAGACAGACAGACCCACACCCACATGCACACACACATTTTGTGTGGGGTGAATTTGTGTTGCAGTTACATTGCACTTTGCTCAAAAACCGCATACATTCATGTCGAACTCTGAGCTCAAAAACTGCAGGAATTTATGTAAAACTCTGATTCTAATCTAAAAAGTGGGATAACAATCTAAACATCAGGTCATAGACAGAGAACACAGGAGGCTAACACCTTCACCATATTGTCTAGCTGTCACCATTGTTAGCAGCTAACCCGAAAATGCAACTTTAAAAAGAAGGGTTTTGTGATTTACACATGAAAGAAGTGAAACTATCACTGTATTCTAACAGATGAAAGGCTTAACAGACAATCAATTTTTCAATGTATGATTTCAGTTACATCACACTGTAAATTTTTGCTATAAATTCTGTGTCACGATCGAGCCCTCCACAATCACCCGATGAAGGAGCGTCGCTCCGAAAGCTAGTGTGCTTCCAATTAAACCTGTTGGACTATAACCTTATGCCCCCTTGTCTTGAAATCCCCAACCTATGGAAAAGACACCTGCTATTCACCTTTTCTCTACCTCTCATGATTTTATAACCTTGATAAGGTCACCTCTCAACCTCCTACACTCCGGTGAAAGAAGTCCCAGTCAATGCTGCCTTTCTTTATAACGCAACCCTCCGTATCTGCCAACATTCCGGTAAGTCCCTTCTGAACCTGCTCGAGCTTGTTAATGTCCTTCTGAAACAGTGACCAGAACTGGACACAGAAAAGGCCTGCACAATGTTAGTACAACCTCAGCATGACATCCCAACTCTTCTCTGTGTAAAAAATGAGGTCTGCAGATGCTGGAGATCACAGCTGCAAATGTGTTGCTGGTCAAAGCACAGCAGGTTAGGCAGCATCTCAGGAATAGAGAATTCGACGTTTCGAGCATAAGCCCTTCATCAGGAATAAGAGAGAGAGAGCCAAGCAGGCTGAGATAAAAGGTAGGGAGGAGGGACCAAGGACTGAGTAATGAAGGCAAGTGTGCTAAAAGCCTTTGTAACTACCCTGTCTCTGTGAGGCAAACTTCAAAACATTATGTACCTGAACCCCTAGGTCCCTCTCTTCTACAACATTACTCAAGGCCCTGCTGTTAGTTGTATAAGTCCTACACTTGTTGTTTTACCAAAATGCAATACCTCACATTTATCCAAATTGAACTCCATCTGCCGTTTTTCAGTCCCTTGACCCATTTTATCAAGATCCCTTTGGAATCTTAGAAAACCTTCACAATCCATCTGCAGTGCATCAACCTCCAGTAAACATCCCTAAAGAGGTTAAATATAACCACAGACTCATGGGTAAGATGCTGTTTGAGGAGTTGGTGTGGACCTGTTGGGCTGAATGGCCTGTTTTCACACTGTAGGGATACTAAGCATTCTCACGAGAATTTAGAAGAATAAAATAAGATCTAATTGAGTTCTATAAAATGGGGATTGGGAAAGGGGATTGACAAAGTAGAAGTCGAGAGGATGTTGGAGTCAGGAGTGTGGTGTTGGAAAAGCACAGCCAGACAGGCAGCATCCAAGGGGCAGGAAACTCAACGTTTTCGAGCAAGGGCCCTTCATCAGGAATGAGGCTTGTGTTCAAAGTTTAGGAGAAGATTTGTAGCTCGGGTGCTCGTTGTTGTGGTTCTGTTCGCCAAGCTGGGAGTTTGTGTTGCAGACGTTTCGTCCCCTGTCTAGGTGACATCCTCAGTGCTTGGGAGCCTCCTGTGAAGCGATTCTGTGATCTTTCCTCCGGCATTTGTAATGGTTTGTCTCTGCCGCTTCCGGTTGTCAGTTCCAGCTGTCCGCTGCAGTGGTCAGTATATTGGGTCCAGGTCGATGTGCTTATTGATTTGAATCAGTGGATGAGTGCCATGCCTCTAGGAATTCCCTGGCTGTTCTCTGTTTGGCTTGCCCTATAATAGTGGTGTTGTCCCAGTCAAACTCATGTTGCTTGTCATCTGCGTGTGTGGCTACTAAGGATAGCTGGTCATGTCGTTTCGTGGCTAGTTGGTGTTCATGGATGCGGATCGTTAGCTGTCTTCCTGTTTGTCCTATGAAGTGTTTTGTGTAGTCCTTGCATGGGATTTTGTACACTACATTGGTTTTGCTCATGCTGGGTATCGGGTCCTTCATTCTGGTGAGTTGTTGTCTGAGAGTGGCTGTTGGTTTGTGTGCTGTTATGAGTCCTAGTGGTCGTAGTGGTCTGGCTGTCAGTGCAACCACTAGGACTCATAACAGCACACAAACCAACAGCCACTCTCAGACAACAACTCACCAGAATGAAGGACCCGATACCCAGCATGAGCAAAACCAATGTAGTGTACAAAATCCCATGCAAGGACTACACAAAACACTACATAGGACAAACAGGAAGACAGCTAACGATCCGCATCCATGAACACCAACTAGCCATGAAAAGACACGACCAGCTATCCTTAGTAGCCACACACGCAGTTGACAAGCAACATGAGTCCGACTGGGACAACAATACTATTATAGGACAAACCAACCAGAGAACAGCCAGGGAATTCCTAGAGGCATGGCACTCATCCACAGATTCAATCAATCAGCATATCGACCTGGACCCAATATACCGGCCACTGCAGCGGACAGCTGGAACTGACAACCGGAAGCGGCAGATTCAAACCACTACAAATGCCAGAGGAAAGATCACAGAAGCGCTTCACAGGAGGCTCCCAAGCACTGAGGATGTCACCTAGACAGGGGACGAAACGTCTGCAACACAAATTCCCAGCTCGGCGAACAGAACCACAACAATGAGGCTTGTGTGTCAAGGGAGTAGAGAGATAAATGTGCTCTCTACCCTCTTGGCGCAGTTAGGGCTTATGCTGGAAACACCAACTCTCCTGCTCTTTGGTTTCTGCCTGTCTGGCTGTGCTTTTCCAGCACCACACACTCGACTCTGAACTCTAGCATCTCTAGTCCTCACTTCCTTTGTGCAGATGATGTTTCTTCCTGTGGAGCAATCTAGAACAAGAGGCAATTAGTTTTAGGATAAGGGGCAGCAGATTTAAATCGGATGACGAGAAATTACTTTCCTCAAAGGGCCATGAATCTGTGGAATTCACTCCCTCAGTGTTGTGGATAGCTTGTTTTGAGAAGGTTTGTAGCTCAGCTTGAGGTTCTAGATGTAAGCTTGCTCGCTGAGCTGGAAAGTTTGTTTTCAGACGTTTCATCACCATACTAGGCAACGTCATCAATGAGCCTCCGATGAAGCATTGGTTGTATAGCCCACCTTTTATTTGTGTTTAGGTTTCCTTGGGTTGGTGACTTCATTTCCTGTGGTGATATAATTTCCTGTTCTCTTTCTTTGGGGGGTGGGGGGGTGGAAATGCGATCCAAGTCGATGTGTTTGTTGAAGAATTCTGGTTGGGATGCCATGCTTCTTGGAATTTACGTGTGTGTCTCTGTTTGGCTTGTCCTGGATGGATGTGTTGTCCCAGTCAAAGCGGTGTCCTCTCTCATCTGCATGTAAGGATACTAGTGAGAGAGGGTCATGTCTTTTTGTGGCAAGTTGATGTTCATGTATCCTGGTGACTAGTTTTCTGCCTGTTTGTCCAATGTAGTGTTTGTTATAGTTCTTGCAAGGAATTTTGTAAAAGACAGTTTTCTTTGTTGTCTTCAAGTTCATTAGCTGCTGTTTTAGTGTGTTGGTGGGTTTGTGGGCTACCATGATGCCAAGGGGTCTGAGTAGTCTGGCAGTCATTTCTGAGATGTCTTTGATGTCGGTAAGTGTGGCGAGGGCTTCTGGATGTGTTTAGTCTGCTTGTTTGGGTTTGTTGCTGAGAAATCAGAGGACTGTGTTCACAGGGTATCCATTCTTTTTGAATACACTGTATAGGTGATTTTCCTCTGCTCTGTGTAGTTCCTCTGTGCTGCAGTGTGTGGTGGCTCATTGAAATAATGTTCTAATGCTGCTCCGTTTGTGGGTGTTGGGATGATTGCTTCAGTAGTTCAGTATATGGTCTGTATGTGTTGTTTTTCTATAGACGCTGGTTTGAAGTTCCCCATTGGCTGTTCTACTGCAACACCTAGGAATGGCAGTTTGCTGTTTTCCTCCTCTTTAGTGAATTTTATGCCAGTAAGGGTTTTATTGATGTCGTGAAGGCTTCCTCTAATTTGTTTCGTTTAGTGATGACAAAGGTGGGGTGGATACTAGGGTATTGAGTAAGTTTGAGGCAATGGACAGATTTTTAATTAGTAACTGGTTGAAGAGTTGTGGGGAAGGGAACAGGAAAGTGGAATTGAGACCAAGGAGAGATTAGCCATGATCATATCAATGGTGGAGCAGGCTTGAGAGGCTGAATGGCCGCCTCTTCTTAGTTCTGATATTCCCGGCTTATGAGTAGCTAGGATGGAGAGCATTCCTTTGGGAAGGCACTGCACACCTTGAGAGACTCCAAAACTTGCAGAGGTGACAATGAGGCATTGGAGAGACCACAGGAAATGGGACCAGAGCTGGTTAGCGTCACCTGCCCCCAGATGTGGCAGAATCTACGGATCCCGCACTGGACCTACTCCTGGCCATCCCAGAGCCTGTGGGTCCAGACGGGGAGCAAGTCATTCTCAAACCTCAGTGGATCGGTTCTGAGGGATTGATCCCCTACACTGTCCTCTGCATTTCCCAGTCGCTGTGTGATTCCACCTGCCCGTAACGAAACGGCTGGGAATTCACTTTGTACTATCAATCTCCACACCCCCAATCCGATACTCCCAAGAAAGAAATGCAACTTTCATGCGACAATTCAGCTGCAAGTTTGCAACGTTTGAGTAGGATTCTTGTGGTTTGTCCATTTTTAAGTGAGGGCACTTCATTTTATAACATCCATGATGAGAGCCCTGGATTACTAGGACCAATTGTTTCCATAATCTTTGACCCTGGAACATTGGAAACCAGACCACTGTGATCTTTGGATAATCCCAGCTAGGTGGGGAATACTGTAACCAAACCTCACGTAGGCTCAACAGGCAAGTTGTAGGAAAGACTCCCCCTCTTAAAGATAGTGCTGAGTCCCTGTTGTGAAAATCCTATTTCAATTCAACACCGTGACACTTCAGAGTCCTTCTTGAACCTCATTGGGTTGAAGTTTGTCAGCTTTAGTTAGGAGTACTCCTCTATACTGACCCAGTTTTTGAGTTTGAAAGAGCAGAATAAGAGAAGTATTTTGGGGAGATATCCTGTTCACGAGCTCGGGCTTTGTAAGGAGACCAGGTGTTCACTCAGCTGCAATTCACCTTTCTCTGCAGATCCCCTGTCAGAGGCAGAATCAGGACATAACTCAGAGCAGGAGGAGGCCCTTCAGCCCCTCGAGCCTGCTCCGCCATTTAATACCATCATGGCTGATCTCACAAGCCTCAACTCCATTTTCTTGCCCGCTCCCATAACCCTTCAACCCATTACTGGTTAAAAATCTGTCCATCTCCTCAAATTTACTCCATGTTCCAGAATCCACCGCATTCTGGGGGAGTGAATTCCACAAACTCATAACCCTTTTGAGGGAAGTAATTTCTCCTCATCTCTATGAAAACTGCTACCTGTTATCCTAAAACTGTGACCCCTCGTTGTAGATTGCCCCACAAGGTGCATCATCCTCTCCACATCTGCTTTGTCAATCCTCTTTAGCATCATCTTTCCCTTTCATTCTGCTAAACTCCAGACAGTATGGTCCCAAACTTTCAATCTCTCTTCGTAAGGCCAGCCCCTCCTCTCTGGAATCAATCTAATGAACCTCCTCTGAACGGCCTCCAATACAACAGCAGTTTCCCCCTCCCCCTCAGATAAGGGAGCCAGTATTGTTTGTTTGTATGGTTTGTGATGCTGAGTGAGGCCAATATCATGGGTTCAATTCTGACTGAAGTCTTCAACACTGACTGACTGACTGAAGTCACCATGAAGGGCTCACCTTCTCAACCCTTCCCCTCACCTGAGGCATGGTGACCCTCCAATTAAACCACCACCAGTTGTCTCTGACTCTGTGAGAGAGCAGCTCTCTGCTCTGTTAAGGCTGTGGCAGCTTTACCTTTGTGCTTTTGAAGGAGGCTTGGTGAATTTCAGTAGCACCTTCTTCTGTTTGGTTTACCAGAGTATTAACCTGTAAAGTATTTCACACAGCCTTTTCTGCCCATTGAGAAATTCATCAGTGTTACCTGATGTAGGTTGATCACTGGATTTCATAATTGGTTATGGAATAACACAAATTGAGTCACACTCTCATGTTTACCATCATTTGCACCCTTCCCATTGAACTGAGACCTTGCACTAATCTGTTTTTTCCGTATTCATATTGTGTAAGGGCAGTTCTATTATTTTAATGTGTCTTGTCTGATCTCATGGTTCTGTGACGTTTGAATAATGTAGGAGAGGTGATTGGTGATCAGCTATTGGCCTGTTCTCAAACATTGTTTGTGCACTTGGTTATCAGGAACAGTTTCTTGAAACATGATCTTTATGTTAAAATATTTAAACACCTTGCCCCATTTCAAGCATTCTCCGTGGAGTTTTCACTTGCTCTGTCCTGATTCCAACACGTTTCCCTTTAACTGTTTCAGTTTGTTTCTTTTAACCCTGGAGTCTTTTGAAAGCCGGAAGGTGCAGGTCGATGCTGTTTGTTTACTGAAAGGGACATTCCTTTGATCCACTTCCTTATTGAGCAAGAGATTTGTTTCTCATTATTCGTTTTGGCCATCGCTGGGTGTCGGCAGCATTTATTGCCCATCCCCAATTGGCCAGAGGGGAGTTAGGCATCATCTTAATTGACTAATGGTCTGTGTCTGGAGTCGCATGTTGGCCAGGCCAGGAAAGGATGGCAGTTTCCTTCCCTAAAGGACATTAGCGAAATGGATGCAATTTTTCAACAATGGATTCGTGGTCATCATTAGACTCCTGATTCCCAATTCTTTTCTTCAATGAATTATAATGCCGGTATTTGCAGCCATAGGAATCGAACCCAGGTCCCTGGGTCTCTGCTTTAACAGCCCAGTGATAATATCACTGGGCCGTTACCCTCCATGGTTGCCATTCTTTGGACGTACACCTCATGCAATATTGAATTTTTTTTTCTGTGCCTAGCCAATGATCTTTTTATGAGAATTTAAATGATTGTGTCTTAGCTTTGGCAAGTCAGTGGATTCACAATGTCCATTGAAACCAGGTCACCTGCTCCCTGCTGTCCATGCCACACCCCCTTTCACCCCATCTTGAGATTCAAACTCCAGCTAAACAAAGACCTGCTTGGAGGTTAGTTTTGAAGGAGTAAATGCTCATCCCACAGTTGGAGGAAGTCTTATCATATTATTATAACTTGCTGAAAATGTAAACGGAGACACTGTAATTTGTGTCTCTATTCCCCACAGACTTTCTTTTGTCTGATCTATTTAAAATGATCAGGTGCATTCCCCTATCAGCGTGTTTGTTATCCATGATTCTTCAGCCAAAATATTTTAATATTGGAGTAACACTAGAAGCTTATTTTTAAAATCTGATTTGTTCAAAGTTTGAACTTTAGAACGCGATGCTTTACACAAAATGTTTTGTGGAAACCGGCTGTGGTTATGGTCTGTTTCTAAAAGCACTTGGCAATGTCGCTAGCCAATAATCCACATGTTCCGGCTAATGCCTCGATGATGCTGGTTGAAATCCCTGTGACAGCAGACAGAGTTAAATTCATTTAAGATTTGTAATTAAAAGCTCTTCAACGTGGCGACCATGGTAACTATCAGTGATTGTTGGAAAAATCCATATGATTCGCCGATGTGCTAATCTGCCATTGCTCCTCACTCAGGGAGACAGCAGCCTAGTGGTGTATCCCTGGGCTGTTAATCCAGAAACGCAGGTAATATTCTGGGGACCTGAATTCAAATTCCACCATGGCATTTGAATTCAATGCAAATTTGGAATTAAGTCTGTTGTCGGTAATTGCAAAAACCCTTCTTTAGATTAGATTAGATTAGACTTACAGTGTGGAAACAGGCCCTTCGGCCCAACAAGTCCACACCGACCCGCCGAAGCGCAACCCACCCATACCCCTACATTTACCCCTACCTAACTCTACGGGCAATTTAGCATGGCCAATTCACCTGACCCGCACATCTTTGGACTGTGGGAGGAAACCGGAGCACCCGGAGGAAACCCACGCAGACACGGGGAGAATGTGCAAACACCACACAGTCAGTCACCTGAGGCGGGAATTGAACCCGGGTCTCAGGCGCTGTGAGGCAGCAGAGCTAACCACTGTGCCACCGTGCCGCCCAGAAATGGTCACTCATGTCCTTTAGGGAAGGAAACTGCCATCCTTATCTGATCTGGCCTACATGTGACTCCAGATCCACAACAAAGTGATTGACTGTCAACTACCCTCTGGGCAACTAGGGATGGACAATAAATGCTGGCCTGGCCAGGGACACTGAGTAAATAAATGAAAAAAAACACGACTCAAGCACCAAGCACCAATATTGTTCTCTATTGGCCATCAAAGAAACAATCACAGAAACTGATTTTGTAGCAATTCTGACTTTTTAAAATCATATTTTTAAGGAACATTGCCACTAAATGTTAGTCTGGTTTTTTCAAAGATCTGACGTTACAGTCATGCACCTTTGAGGTATTTCAACATTTTGGATGTTTCAACTTTAAGGGTTTTGAGAAAAGTTGTCTGACAAGATCACTTCCTCGTGGTGATTTATGAGTGACCCAATGATTGAATTTATTTGACTGTGTCTTGTTGCCTATTTGCGTTATTTTGGAAATGGTATATTTTCCCTGCTGACCAATCACCAACAGGAACATTGCTTTTCGATCAGCGGCATTCTCAATGTGATGTTATGAAGTTGTGGTTCTGCTCGGCGAGCAGAACCACAACAACGGATACCCGAGCTACAAATCTTCAATCAGATTTTGATGTTATGAAGCCGCAAAATGTGACTGTTTGTTTTCCCTGACTCTACGCACTGATGTGTTTGATCCAAAGACTGTGTTGTAACACTCCACAAGGAAGGAAATGTTTATTCCGCTGGTGAATATTCCAGGTGAGCATTCCAAAGGGATTTGTCTGGGTCACAGCAGCTGAAAACAGGCACAGACAAGACAAGGTCACATTCTCCAAGTTATGATTCATGCTGATGATGTACAACTGTTGTCCTTGCCCCACAGTAACACGCAGCTCCGATCGCTGACTCCACAAGTCCTTCAGGATAAACACTCTCTGGTTTGCTTGATTCCCAATTGGGTGAAATCTTTACAAACATCTAGCACTGCCTTTTTGTTTCTCAGTCTCTCACCTGAATGCTAAACAGTTCTGTTCTTTAAAAATAAATTAGTTGACATTTACCTATCTTCAAAAGTGACTGTGGAATCTGTTGTATGAAAACAAATGTGGCACCATTTATATCACAAATGCTCCAATCTGTTTCACAGACAAGTTAGCTGCTGTGTTGAGTCTGAGAGTTACAAAGATATTAGGATAGTATTGTCTGAGAGAGAGGTTTTATGGAGTTTCTTAAAGAAGGAGAGAGAATGGGAGAGAGAATTCAGAGGCTTCAAGCTGAGGACTCAGGGATATCGGTGATGGTGTGATTAAAGTTAGAGATATGTGAGGACTGAATTGAGGGATGCAGCAGTTTTGGAGAATTGAGGGACTGGAGGGGATTTGAGGTAAAGAGGGGTAAGACCACAGCAGGATTTGCAAAAGAGGATGAGAATCTTAAAAATTGAGGCTTGTTTTATTTGTGTCATGAGCGTCACTAGCTGGACCTGCATTTATTACCCATCCCTAGTTGCCCCTTAATGTGGTGGTGGGCTGTCACCTTGACCCACAATGCCCTTAGGGAGGGAATTCCAGGATTTTGACCCAGTGACACTGAAGGAATGGCGATAAATTTCCAAGCCAGGGTGGTGAGTGTGTTGGTGGGGAGTTTGCAGGGGGCGGTTTTCCCATGTATCTGCTGCCCTTGTCCTTTTGAGATGGAAGTGGGTGGCTATGGAACCTTGGTGAATTTCTGTAGATGGTGCACTGCTGTGACTGAGTGTCGGTGGTGGAGGGAATGAGAGGTGAACAGGAATCGTGAGGAGCTAGGGCAGAGGTGTAAAGCTAACCTGGAGTATGTTGGAAAAGTCCAGCCCAGGCGTAACGAGGACATGAATGAGGGACTCTAGCTGAGGCAGGGGCAGAGATGAGCAACATCGCAGAGGTGAAAATAGGGCACCTTTATAAATGTGTAATTGGTAGCTTATCTCGAGGTCAGGCAGGGCAACAGGGTAGTGAATAGTCAGTCAGTCTCTGACAGTTTCCAGGCAGTGGGATGGAGTTCATGGATAGGGAGCAAACACCATCTTGTTGATTGATTGGAAGGATATTTCTGGTGCTATATTCAATGAAGTGGGAGAATGTTTTGCTTTGGGAAGTGCCACAGATGGATTGCTGTCTGTGGTCAGTTGTGTTCCTGGAGTTTTCAACACAAGATCCCTTCCAGATGCTTCTGCCATTGGTTCTTCCTCCTGGATCACTGCCTTCCCATGTCCAATAGGAAAGCAAATCGACTTTGTTAACCAATTGGATTAATCCTGACTCTTGATCAAATTGCCTTCATCCCATTGCCAACATATTCTAAAATTTGATAAATGAAAATGTTTAACAGAAATACAATGATTTTTTTCATGCCCCATATGTTTTTGTCATTTGATGTCCCTGGGCATTAATCCTCCAAGATCTGGAGAGTGCAAGTCAATCCCAGAGGGTTGCTGTCTGTCCCCCAGTTGCTTTTCTCTCCATACTGAAAGTGTTGAGGTGGGATTCAATGCTGGGGCCTCCTGGGCTGTGAGGAGTGGGCTAGAATGCCACCTCATATGCAATTTGTCTGCCACGTCCAGTTGGAGTTCAGTCTCTGTGTTGACTCTTTTTCGATTGGGTGGCAAAATGCTTCCTCCTTAGTGAAAGAGGTTCAGTAGACATTTGATGAAGTCATTGAGGAGAAAGCGTACCTCGTGGCAGGGTGATCACTAACCAGAGGGTACAGGTTAAAACTGGACCAGAGGCGGCAGGAGTAAACATTCATTCACATAGCATTGGGGTGATCTGGAAAGCAGTGTTCATTAATCACTGTCAAAAAGGAATTGGAGAAATCAATTCATCGGGAAAATATTTACAGAGCTTGGGGTGAATTGGGTAGCTCTACGAGAGAGAGAGAGAGAGAGAGAGAGAAACTAAGTATGATGAACCAAACGGTCTCCTGCTGGTCTGCATCAGTGCATAATCCAGCGCTAATGCCTTGCAAAGGGAGACGGTGATGGAAAGTTCTGGCTGAAGGTAGCAGTAGGATTTTCATTGGCTTTCTCTCAGCATAAAGGTACTGGCAACTCCCAGCTAATTTGTCACCTTTACTGAGTGAGCTGTCTCTGTGGATTATATAACCTGTCCATTTCTATGGAGAAGAAATATGGAAAATAATGAAACTGCGGTAGCAGAAATAATTGAGTTTGACATGAATATTGCTCACTTTTTAAGAAAGTATTCATAATCTGTGGAAGTTATTTGCCAAAGAAATTTAGCCAAAGTGAAGTACAATAAACTCATTAAGTTATGAAGAAATGTTGGAGTACTGTGGCTTAGAGTAGTGATAATACAGCAAGCCATGCACGAGGAACATCAGAACCTACCTTTTGATTTGATTTCTCTTCAGATGTCAGCTGTTCTGAATGTATTTCCAATAATTGGGTTTTATTCTCATTCAGCTTTGCTGAGGCTAATCCCTCAGTTGGAGGGACTGTCATTTCAGCGAAGGTTAAACAGGAGGTTAGAAGGATGAGGGGTGATCTCATTGAAACATATCGGATTCGTGAGGATCAGTGGTGAGAGGATGATGTGCCTCATGGGACAGTCTAAGACCAGTCTCAGAATGAAGGCGCACAATTGAAGTCTGAAATGAGGAATTTCTTCTGAGGGTTGGAACTCTTTGCTACAGAGAGCTGTGGGGGGGGCGGTTTGGAAGATTCCTGATTTACGAAACTGTCACATTTTGTACACAGCCCCTGCTATTACACAAATACCTGAAGATTCTCTGCAGATTCAGCCAAATGGAGATGGGACTCTCTCTACCAAAAAGTGTACAAAGTTATACCAAATCATACCGAAAAGTGAGAGACCTTTTGGTAATTTTCTGTTGATGCAAAATATCACTGTCTTTTGAAAAAGCTATTGGATATAAATGGCAAAACACTTGGACAGAGATCTTCAGCATATCTTACAAAATACTCCTGGAATTAAATGTCATGTTTAAGTGGTGGACATTATGATCAGGGAGGGGAGAATCATTGTGTCTGAGCTCATTTCTTCCTTATAAATGCTTTCTGATTTTTATTGGTTTAGTTTTCAAAAAGTGAAAGGCTTTCATTTCCTTGTTCATTTCTTTTTCTGACAATATAAGATATAAATGGGAGCAGCGGGCACTCCCTGTTTGCTTGGTGTCTGTTCCCAGTCTCTGTTTCTTAGAACTTTAATTGAAATTTACAGCTGGGGACAGGCACTGCATCATGTGTGGGTAACTTCTCCGATGGCCTCTCCTGACACCACCTGACTGTATGGATGTGTCTTAGTGAAAACAAACACCTGATTGTTTCAAAGCGTTCCCCTTTAATCAGGACTGCATGGAATAGGATGGGGTTTGGAGCTATGAACAGACTCTCCTTTGTGTTGAGATGTGCGTGTTTTGAGGAGATGAATTGGTTAGTTGGAGAAGCAGATAATCAATTCTCAATGATATTATTCAAAGTTTAGCCCAACAAAAGTGAGGAGTCACTGATATCAACAAGTTTCAACCCACCTTCAGAATGCTATGGACAACTGTTAAGTATCTGTCTCGTTCTTGGATGCATGCATCTCCATCAAGGATGGGGATCTCAGCACCACACTCTACCGCAAACCCACAGACAACTTCACAATGCTACACTCCAGCATCCACCCAAAACATATTAAAATAGCCATCCCCAATGGACAAGCCCCCCTACTCACACACGCAGGATCTGTTCAGATGAGGAGGAACGTGATGGACACTTGGAAGTACTCAAGAATGCCCTTGTAAGACCAGGCTACAATGCTCAACTCATCGACCACCCATTCTGGTCTGCCACAGCAAGAAATCGTAATGACCTCCTCAGGAGAAAGACACGGTTGCAACTGACAGGGTACCCTTTGTAGTCCAGTACTTCCCAGGAGCTGGAAAAACCACGTCATGTTCTTCGCGGCCTGCAACACATTCTCAATGAGGATGAGTATCTTGCCAAGATCTTCCCAAGGCCTCCACATCTCGCCTTTAAACAACAACCAAGCCTTAAACAGGTCATGATTCAAAGCAAACTACCCATTCTTCAGGACAACACCCCATACAACCCTGCCATAGCAGCTGCTGCAGGACATGTCAGAGTATTGACACTGGTAACGTCATTACACATGGGGACACCTCCCACCGTGTACGCGGCAGGTACTCATGTGACTCGACCACTGTGGTCTATCTCATACATTGCAGGCAAGGATGCCCTAAGGCATGGTACATTGGCGAGACCGAGTAGACGCTACGACAACTGATAAATGGATACCGCAGAATGATCACCACACAGCAGTGTTCCCTCCCAGTTGGAGAACACTTCAGCGGTCCAGGGCATTTGGTCTCAGCTTCAGGGACCATCCTCCAAGGTGGACTTTGGGACAGGCAACAACGCAAAGTCACAGAGCAGAGGCTGATAGCCAAGTTTGGTACCCATGGGGATGGCCTCAACCGGGAGCTTGGGTTCATGTCACACTACAGGTGACTCCACTGCATGATCATGCATGTGTGCGCACACATGCACCTCGACATACACTGACACTCACGCAGACCCCCTCTCTCTCATATGCATACACATACACCTCCCCCTTCCCCCCCCCCCCCCCCCCCCCCCCCCCCCCCCCCCCCCACTCTCACTGACAGGCTCACCCTCTTATACATAGTCGCTCTGTCGCTCTCATGCGCACACAATCTAGCTTATGGGGTGAATTTGTTTTTGCAGAATTACAGTTTATTTTGCTCAAAAACTGCATAAATCCATGTAAAACTCTGTAAAACCATCAGAGGGTTTGTCAGTCTGACATAGCATTGGGACACAGACCGACTTCACACCTATTATGTAAAAAGCTGAGCTAACTTGAGAATGTAATTTAAAAGAATTTCTGGGATTTACAGATCAAAGAACAGAAACCAGCATATCCTGTTATAAAAGGTGAAAGTTTGAATCTAAGATTATTTACTGTATCACCTCTCCATGACACTGGACTCCTTTGGCTATTAATTCTGCGAGCATAATCTGAACCTCCACAACCACCTGATGAAGGAGCAGCGCTCCGAAAGCTAGTGCTTCTAAATAAACCTGTTGCACGATAACCTGGTGTTGTGTGTTTTGTAACTTTCTGCCCCCCAGTCCGACACTGGCCCCTCCATGTCATGTAAGGATATCTGTCTGCCATTCTCGCTGCCTGTTGGTCTCTCAGACTCAAAGGCACAGAAAATCTCTTTTTTTTTCCATTGTGCTCTCTAGTTGAAATAGAGAATTTTGAAAGGGGAGAAAATCTGATGTGACTCATGCTGCTCCTGTTTAGGGTTCAGAGCACTGCAAGGTCTATATAATCTGTGGCATAACCTGTAACTGGGAGGAGTGTGTTGATGATCAGCTCCACTAGTCTGAGTGCTGACTTAGAATGGAAAATCCCAATGAGGCCATAAAAATAACTGATTTTTCCCGACTCACCCTTCCTCATTTCTGATGAAGGGCTTTTGCCTGAACTGTCAACTCTCCTGCTTGTCGGATGTTGCCTGAGCTGCTGTACTTTTTCAGCACCACACTCTTCACTCTAATCTCCAGCATCTGCAGTCCTGACTTTCGCCAAGTTACTCAAGACAAAAGCAAGTCACACCAGATTTACTTTTTGTCAGAAGTCACATGCCACTAGGTTATAGTCCAACAGGTTTATTTGAAATCCCAAGCTTTCGAAGCACGGCTGTTGGACTGTAACCTGCTGTTGTGTAACTTCTGACTTTGTTCATCCCAGTCCAACACCAGCATCTTCACATCGGGTTTTGTTTTTGTCATAACTATAAAAATAAAACTGTTTATTTGGGGGTGGGGGGGGGGGGGCGTAAGCTTCTCTATTTCAAAGGTTGCGATGGATGATTTCTTGGTCAGTAGGAGAATCGATGGTTATCAGATGGCCTATTCCTATCCGATTTCTTATGGACTTGTTAACGCATTTTAGCAACAGCAACATTAAGGAGAAGATTTCTAATTTATGCAACTTTGACTCTACCCCATCAAATACCCTAAACGCACACCCACACAATCATGATTACAAAAGGCAGACTAGTTGTCACCCATACTGTGGATGGAAAAAGATTACAGACCGGGTAAACACAATTCTGAAGATCAAGCATCCAGACCCCATGGTACAGTTATTTTCTGCTCATTTGATTTTGATGAGATGCTGTTGGCTTTTGTCTAATGGTCATTCATCAATCATTGATCGTTCAGGTAAAGTGATAGAGTCATAGAGATGTACAGCACGGAAACAAACCCTTCGGTCCAACTCCTTTATGCTGACCACATATCCCAACCTAATCTAGTCACATTTGTCAGCAACCGGCCTATATCCCTCCAAACCTTTCCTATTTAAATACCCATCCAGGTGCCTTGCAATTGTACCAGCTTCCACCACTTCCTCTGGCAGCTCATTCCATACACATACCAGCCTCTGTGTCACAAAGTTACCCTTTGGGTCTCCTTTATATCTTTCCCCTCTCACCCTAAACCTATGCCCTCTAGTTCTGGACCCCCACCCCAGGGAAAAGACTTTGTCTCATTATCCTATCCATGCCCCTCATGATTTTATAAGTCTCTATAAGGTCACCCCTCAGCCTCCGATGCTCCAGGGAAAATAGCCCCAGCCTGTTCAGCCTCTCCCTGTAGCTCAAATCCTCCAACCCTGGCAACATCCTTGTAAATCTTTTCTGAACCCTTTCAAGTTTCACAACATCTTCCCAATAGGTAGGAGACCAGAATTGCATGCAATATTCCAACAGTGGCCTAACCAATGTCCTGTACAGCTGCAACATGACCTCCCAATTCCTGTACTCAATACTCTGACCAATAAAGAAAAGCATACCAAATGCTGCTTCACTATCCTATCTTCCTGTGACTCCACTTTCAAGGAGCTTAGAACCTGCACTCCAAGGTCTCTTTGTTCAGCAACACTCCCTAGAACCTTATCATTAAGTGTATACGTCCGGCTAAGATTTACTTTCCCAAAATGCAGCACCTCGCATTTATCTGAATTAAACTCCATCTGCCACTTCTCAGCCCATTGGCCCATCTGATTAAGATCCTAGTGTAATCTAAGATATCCAACTTCGCTGTCCACTACTCCTCCAATTTTGCTGTCATCTGCAAACTTACTAACTATACCTCTTATTCTCACATCCAAATCATTTATATAAATGACAAAAAGTGGTGGACCCAGCACCAATCCTTCTGGCACTCCACTGGTCACAGACCTCCAATCTGAAGAGCAACCCTCCAGCACCACCCTCTGTCTTTTACCCTCGAGCCAGTTCTGTGCCAAAATGGTGAATTCTCCATGTATTCCATTAGATCGAAGCTTGCTCACCCGTCTCCCACGTCAAACACCTTACTGAAGTCCGTATGGGTCACGTCCGTCATTCTGCCATCATCAATCCTCTTTCTTTTTCAATAAACTCAACCAAGTTTGTGAGACATGATTTCCCACGCACAAAGCCATGTTGACTATCCCTAATCAGTCCTTGCCTTTCCAAATAGATGTACATCCTGTCCCTCAGGACTCCCTCCAACAACTTGCCCACCGCCGACATCAGGCTCACTGGTCTGTAGATCCCTGGCTTGTCCTTACCAAATTTCTTAAACAGTGACACCCCATTAGCCAACCTCCAGTCTTCTGGCATCTCACCCGTGACTATCGATGACACAAATATCTCAGCAAGAGGCCCAGCAATCACTTCACTAGCTTCCCACAGAGCTCTAGAGTACACCTGATCAGGTCCTGGGGATTTATTCACATTTGTGTGTTTCAAGACATCCTCCTCTGTAATCTGGACATTTTTCAAGATGTCACCATCTATTTCCCTACAGTCTATATCTTCCATATCCTTTTCCACAGTAAATACTGATACAAAATACTTGTTTAGTATCTCCCCAATTTCCTGTGGCTCCACACAAAGGCCGTCTTGCTGATCTTTGAGGGGCCCTATTCTCTCCCTAGTTACCCTTTTGTCCTTAATGTATTTGTAAAAACCCTTTGGATTCTCTTTAACCCTATTTGCCAAAGCCATCTAATGTCCCCATTTTGACCTCCTGACTAAATATACTCCTACTGCCTTTATACTCTTCTAAGGATTCACTCGATCTATCCTGTCCTGACAAATGCTTCCTTCTTTTCCTTCACCAAATCCTCAATTTCTTTAGTCATCCAGCATTCCCTGTACCTACCAGCCTTTCCTTTCACCCAAACAGGAATATACTGTCTCTGGACTCTCGTTCTCTCATTTCTGAAGGCTTCCCATTTTCCAGCAGTCGCTTTACCTGGGAACATGTGCCTCAATCAGCTTTTGAAAGTTCTTGCCTTATACCATCAAAATTGGCCTTTCACCACTTTAGAACCTCAACTTGTAGATCTGGTCTATCCTTTTCCATCAATATTTTAAAACTAATAGAATTATGGTCACTGGCCCCAAAGTGCTCCCCCACTGACACCTCAGTCACCTGCCCTGCCTTATTTCCCAAGAGTAGGTCAAGTTTTGCACCTTCTCTAGTAGGTACATTCACATACTGAATCAGAAAATTTTCTTGCACACACTTAAGAAATTCCTCTCCATCTAAACCCTTAACACTATGGCAGTCCCAGTCTATGTTTGGAAAGTTAAAATCCCCTACCATAACCACCCTATTATTCTTACAGATCACTGAGATCTCATTACAAGTTTGTTTCTCAATTTCCCTCTGACTATTAAGGGGTCTATAATACAATCCCAATAAGGTGATCATCCAAATAACTTCCCTGGATGTATTTCCAGGAATATCCTCCCTCAGCACAGCTGTAATGCTATCCCTTATCAAAAATGCCACTCCCCCTCCTCTCCTGCCTCCCTTTCTATCCTTCCTGTCGCATTTGTATCCTGGAACATTAAGCTGCTAGTCTTGTCCATCTCTGAGCCATGTTTCTGTAATTGCTATGATATCCCAGTCCCATGTCCCTAACCATGCCCTGAGTTCATCTGCCTTCCCTGTTCGGCCCCTTGCATTGATATAATTGCAGTTTAATTTGTCAGCCCTACCTTGTTCTCTGCTTTGTTCCTTCTTGCCTCGACTGTTTTGACTCACTTCTTTTCTCAACTGTACCAGGCTCAGATTGATCTCTTTCCTCACTATTTCCCTGGATCCCCCCCCCCCCCACCTTACTTATTTAAATCCTCCCGAGCAGCTCTAGCAAATCTCCCTGCCAGTATATTAGTCCCCTTCCAATTTAGTGCAATCCATCCTTCTTGTGTAGGTCACTTCCATCCCAGAAAAGATTCCAATGATCCAAAAATGTGAACCCTTCTCCCCTTTACCAGCTCCTCAGTCATGCATTCATCTGCGCTATCTTCCTTTTCCTGCCCTCACTAGTTCATAGCACCGGGGGTAATCCAGGTGTTACTACTGTTTGAGGACCTCCTTACCTCCTTTTAAAATTCCTGCCTAACTTTCTGTATTCGGCCTTCGGAATCTCATCTTTTTCCTTTCCTATGTCATTGGTTCCAATGTGTACAATGATCTCCTGCTGGTCCGTCTCCCTCTTGAGAACATCCTGCATCCTCTCTGAGACATCATTGCTCCTGGCACCAGGGAAGCAACACTTTATTCTGATTTTTTGCTGCTGGCCGCAGAAACGTCTGACTTTGCCTCTGAGTAGAGGGTCCCTTAACATGATCAATCGCTTGGAACCCGGTGTACCCCTCATTAGATTAGAGGCTGTCTTGATACCAGAAACTTGGCTGTTCATGCTCCATTCCACTGAGAGCCATCACCCGCTACATTTCCCAAAACAGACTTGTTTGAAATGGGGATAGCCACAGAAGACTCCTGTACTACCTGCCTACACCTCCTACCTTTCCTGGAGTTAACCCATCTACCTGACTGTGTTTCTGTGGCTTTTCTGCCGTCCTACACACCCCCTAGCTCTTGTAAATTCCTCATTGTGTCTAACTGTTGCTCCAACCAAACCATTCGATCTGATAGGATTCGCAACCAATAACATTTATTGCACATATAATCCTCAGTAACCCGTAAACACTCTCGGAACTTCCACTTCTGACAAGAAGAGCATATCACTTTAGTAAAGGCCATTTTGCTCCTTCCAATCTACAGACCCAGAAAAAGCACAGTCGTATTGCTCTACAAAACACTGCTCCAGGCTAACTTAATACTTCTGGCTTATGTTTTTAAACTTTAAGTCAAGAGACAGATCCCAGTAAAAACCTATAATCAAGAAATAACCCATATTACTCACTATTGTAGATTTACAGCAAGGCTATACTTAAAACTATTTACTTACCTGTTTCTGTGCTGTGATCTCTCCCAAACAGATTCTTCCAAGATCAGTTGTGAATTTTGCTGTTTGTTAAGTTTTCTTAGACATAATCCTATGTCCAGTGATACATGAACTCAAAGTGCCATTGTTTGACTCTGCTTTTACTCCAAAATTCCAAAACCATTGCAACAGCATTTGAAACAGTAATTGCTCCTGGAATTGGAGGGAATCCCCTCCAGCGCCCAAAATACCTCAAAAAAGGAGTAGCTGTTACAGCTACAAATTTTTCCCATCCTCCATGTTGGATTACACAGTATCCTTCAGGACCTGTCTGGTACAAATTTTTTTAATTTCAGCTTTCTCGGTTTGTTTTTGTCTGTTTCCCACACGGGAAGACAAAAACGCAGACAGAGAGCGTGAGGCAAGGTGCTTTCTCTCTGCACGCTCTGGATGTTCCCTCTACTCTTGGCACTTGCATTGTGTTTAAACACTCTGCAGCTCAATCCTTCAGTGGTTGCCAGGTGGAATTTCTTTAACTCAAAAGATCTTTGATAACACTCCGTCTCCCATTTTCCCTCCAACTGATTCCAAAAAGCAGCATAGAACAGTGCACCGTAACAACATGAAACTCTTTGATTTTCTAATTGCAAAACTCTCCTGGACACCCAGTGTTAACAGTTCAATGTCTGCTTCAGTTAATCATTCCAAAAAAAGAGCATGTGTGGGTGGAGGGTTTCTACATACAACTGACCTTCCTCCACTCGATCATCATACACCTCTCCAAACCTGGTGATGCTTTTTTTCTGTCAATGCTCTTATTTGTTGGAATTAGAAGATACTCTCTAGGATATTGCCAGGTATGCAAGGTTTGAGTTACAAAGAAAGGTTGGGACTTCTTTCACTAGAACGTGGGAGGTTGAAAGGTGACCTTATCAATATGTATAAAATAATGAGAGGTGGAGACAGGGTTCATGGTAGTTGTCTTTTCATGAGGATGGGGGAATTTGAAAACTAGGCACATTTTTAAGGTGAGAGGAGAGAGATTTTAAAAAACATACAGGGACTTTTTTTTTACAGAAGTGATTGGTTTGCATGTGGAATGAACTTCCTGATGAAGTGGTGGATATGGGTACAGTTGCAATGTTGAAAAGACATTTGGATAAGTACACGAATAGGAAAGGCTTAGAGGGAAATGGGCCAGGGGCAGGCAGGTGGGACTAGATTAGTTTGGGATTATGGTCAGCATGGACGGGTTGGTCCGAAGGGTCTGTTTCCGTGCTTATGACTCTATCCATCTTACTGCAGTTAATTCCCAGGTGTTACAAAATGGGCTAAACCCCTCTGCTAATTTAACCCCACAACACAGAAAAGATTTGTCCCATGCAGTAATCTGTGAAAATTCACAGGGCTAAACACTATTTAAAGTAAAATTAATAACTTTATTTCTTACAAGTATAACAAAGAATAATTAACCAACCACTATTTACAAGTTTTTCCTCTAACCTACCTTTTACCTTCCCCTTCTACAATACGAGTCTGATAAAACTCCTGATTAAAATTTACAGAACAACACTTCTTATCTCAAAACCAGGTAGCTTTCAGTTTTCTCTGTATTCCTGTCTTCTTTTCTTCATGGGGATTCTGCTTCACAGTACCTTGCCTTTTACTTTAAAGGTACCTTTTTAAGAGAGCTCTTTTTCTGGGCAGTGTGCAAATGTCGTTGGCTTGGTAGTTCTCCCCTCAACTGTTCAATTTACCTTGGCCTTATACCCTCAAAACATGAAATTGTGTCATTGGCTTTTGAGATTCTCAATATATTCAATTCAAACTGGATTGGAGATTGGTATTTTCTGTGATATAATTTAAACTGATTGGCCTAATTTGAATCTGTTTTGTCATTTCCAGACAACCAACTACCCGAGTACCTGAAGCATGTTACATTGTATCTTTTTTCAGAATACTTGGTGCGGTCTGATAGTTTTTTTTCTAGCTTTTAAATCTCTTAAAGATACAGTACACCCACATCTTCATAACGCAGGGGAATTCCCACTCGTGAGGATGTCTGTGTGTGTGTGTGTGTGTGTGTGTGTGTGTGTGTGTGTGTCTCTCTGTCGCGCTCTCTCTCTCTGTCGCGCTCTCTCTCTCTGTCGCACGCTCTCTCTCTGTCGCGCTCTCTCTCTCTGTCGCGCCCTCTTTCTGTCGCGGTCTGTCTCGTGCTCGCTCTCTCGCTCTCTTTCCTTCCCTTCCCTCCCTTTTTCATGTATTCATACAAGAGTAAACATTGCGCAGAGTGTCCCTAGAGCTTCTTTAAGTAACTGAGGCACTTTGCTCTTGGGGCCAGTGTCTTCCCCTTTCCTGAGTGATCTGAATTGTTCTGGAATGCCCTCCTGGCTACTGTTGTGACCATACCTCCATTTCCTGTTTTAGTCTAACCCTTACATTTCCTTTATAAAGACCAAAACAAAATGCTCACTTAAAACTTAATTTTCCTTTTGGTGTCCATAAAGGCCCAACCGGTTCCCTGGCTTACCACTTACTGTGTTTCCCGAATGTTTTATTTTTCTTTTTAAATGTTATCTACGAATCTTGCTTGGCATCTTGCCGTTTTTTTCCAAGACAGTTGCATACTTTCCATAACCTTGTTATTAACTGATAAAACACCTGATACTTGTCATGGTCCATAAATGATGGAGTGTTGCAAAGCGAGGTTATATGAGGAAATGAGATTACTATGATCTAATTAAGAGTTTGATGGGGTTGGATCAACGTTTTGCCTGTATCGCAGCTCTGCTTATTCAGTTTGATTTGGCTTCCTGGGATATGGACTGGTCAAAGGTGTGTACTGTCCCTGTGATTTTCCCTCTGACTTGGAACAGGTTTATAACTGCTCCGTGCCTCCGTAGTATCTGAGATCAGGGACTTGCCATGGTGGAAATTACCATCCAAACCTTCCTAACCTCTTCGCTGGAATAAAAGGATGTGAAACCCCCGAGCTTTATCCTGGTGTGGGAATTCGATAATTGGCTGGCAGTGATTTAATAGATAGATTCAGGAAATGAAAACTAGTCCAAATAGTTTCAGTCTTTTATCCCTGAAGCAAAAGTATGAAGCAAGTGTTTAGTGTTTCCTTGTGTGTTTTGTGTGCTTTTACTATGTCTAATTAAACACCAGGAAATACAACTCAAAACTACAGTGCAACAATAAAATCACAATAAGGAGTTTCTCGTCCCCTGTTCTGTCAGGTGTAACCACAAATAGCGAAGAAACAAATGGTCTTGTAACTATCTGTAAGGAAAGCTGAATTTACTGGAAAGTGACTGGAATTAGAAACCAAATGCCTTTTGGATTTTTGAAGAACCATAAAACCCTACGACAAGCAGCTGCCTGATTCTGCAAATAGCTACATTTCAACTTTGAAATCTTCAGGCAATCCCACAACACGAACTCCTGTCAGCCAGGATGTATCTCACTCAGCTCAGTTGAGATACATTAAATGGATAAAGAATCTTGCAGCATTAGTGAAGGTTAACCAGCCAGACGAAGGTGTGGGGTTGTATCTTGTTCTTTTTTGCAGTTTAGAGCAGTTTTCAGGGCAAGGAACGTGACCTGGACTGCATCTTGCTGAAGCTGCCTCTTTGCAGACAGTGTTCAGATATTCCACCCCTCCCCACCCAAGGGGTTCACCTCCATTTTGTAATGAGGCAAATACCCAAAGCTTATCTTTCTTTCTGTCTGACCAGTCTAAGGTTATTTACAACCTTCTCGTCATCCTTTGCATCATTTAATTGTATCATCCGATTAGTTCATCAAACCCGGATGGATTTTGACGCAATGGCAGTGGGTTTGGACAACGGAGGCTGTATAATTGCTGGTTATTTTAGTTTTACACAATGGTATTAATGGTCTGGAATCTACTGCCTGGAGGCCTAATGGAGACAACAATCCCTTTCCACAAGGAAGGAAACAAACACAATGGTGCAATGATCAGGACCATGGGGCTAGAGAGAGGGAGCGGTACTGTTCAGGGAACTGCCTTAGAGAGCCAGTCCACACCAACTCCTGAGCTGCAGGATTTGGTTTGTATTCCCAGAAGGAGGAAAAAAGTCAGTCTCCAAAGACCTGGATGGACAAAGTTAAAAATAACATGACACCAGATTATAGTCCAACAGGTTTATTTGGATGCACTAGCTTTCAGAGCACTGCTCCTTCATCAGGTCGTTGTGGAGAATAAGATTGTAAGACACAGAATTTATAGCAAAAGTTTACAGTGTGATGTAACTGAAATTATATATTGAAAAAGACCTGGATTGTTTGTTAAGTCTCTCATTTTTTTTTAGAATGACCATGTTGGTTTCAGTTCTTTCATACATAAATCGCAAAACATTTTTTAAAAAAAAGTTTCATTCTCAGTTGAATTTTAACATTTGGTGTTATGTCAGCCCAGATATTGTATTGAAGGTGTCGGCTCCCTGTGAGGCTGTCTGTGTCACAATGGTCGGTCAGACTGATTCCAATCTCAAAAACGGATTTACAGAATCTTACATGGATTCATGCAGTTCTAGAGCAAAGTAAAGTGTAACTCTGCAAGTACAAATTCACTCCACACACTTATGTGGGTGTGTGGGGTGGGTGGGGTGGGTGTGGAGGTTATGAGTGTCTGTGAGAGAGAGTGTGTATGTGAGTGTAAAGTGGTATAAGTCTGAGAGAGGGTGTGTGTGTGTGTGTGTGTGTGTGTGTGTGTGTGTGTGTGTGTGTGTGTGTGTGTGTGTGTGTGTGTGTGTGTGTGGGGTGCAATGCAATGGGCTCACCTGTAGCGTGACATGAACCCAAGGTGCCGTTGAGGTCGTTCCCATGGGTACCAAATGACCTGAACTGCTCTGATTTGTCTTGTTGATATTTAAATTGGGCTGTTCAGATAGGATGGGGTTTGAGCCACACCTCCTGCACCTGAGATAGGATACTACCACAAGAGCCCTCTGATTCCCTTGCAGATTCTGGAGTTGAAGTCTGGTGTGACCATATTACAAGTCTCACTTTCCTTTTCCCTGGGCTTCCCTCGTCACTGACTCAGTCGAGTGAGATTTGCCAGATGTTTTTAATGGAAATCTCTCTTATTTTTCTTTTGCTAAACGTTTGATTCTCCAGCTTCCAGTTCCCTTTCAAAGTGTCTACTTGTTGAATCTTAGACATTTACAGAACGAGAGGAGATCTTTGTAAAATGCACTAAACCAATGTGTTTGGCTCAGGATGTTGTCTGCCACCTTCTCTCGGCATCTCTTGTGTCAGAATGCCCTCTTCTGTCAAAGCTGCTGAGACCATTACTCCAAAACCCTGCCTCTGTCTCTGTTCTTGTTCCTGTCTGCATCTCATGTTTAAGTTTTTGTTCCTCATGTGACTCTGGCCCGTGCATTATTTTTCTGTATCACTTGCTCCCTGTGTGTTTGTCTGGATTAATCAAAGTATTTTTTTTGCCTGATCCCAAACATAATAGAATTATGCGATAAAGTGGCAGAACTCTTAAGATCCATGAGAGGGGTAACACAGGTGGATAAGGTGAGCAAAAAGGCAGACAGCACACTTGCCTTCATAGGCTGGGTGTTGAATGTAAAAGTTGGCAAGTTATGTTACAGCTGGATAAAACTGTACTTAGGCCGCATTTGGAATATGGTATGCAGTTCTAGTTGCCACACTACCAGAAAGATGTGGATGCTTTGTGGAGGGTGCAGAGATGGTTTACCAGGGTCTTGCCTGCTCTGGAGGATTTTAGTTATGAGGAGAGGTTGGATAAACTCGGGTTGCTTTCTCTAGAAAGACAGAGGCTGGAGTGGGGGACCTGATCGAGGTCTACAGAAGTATGAGAGACATCGACAGGGCTGAAAGTCAGAGGCTTTTTCTCAGGGCACAGGTTCAAGGTGAGAGGGGGAGAGTTTAGGGGAGATGTGCAGGGAAAGTTTTTCACCCAGAATATGGTGGGTGCCTGGAATGTATTATTATAGGTAAAATACAACAAAAAGAAGAAATTGGAATAACAACTCTATTGGAAAACATAAGAGAATAATAGATTATCTAACTACCAAATAGTTAATGTTCCAATACAGTAACATCCTAAAAACACACCCTTGGTAAAGGCAAGTTCAGTAAAATAGATTGTCTCTTCAGCAACTTTACTCCAGGGAGAGAATTGTCAAAGAGAGGCTTCTGCATAGGCTGCTTGTCACCTCTCTGTGTCAACCTTTCTTCGTGAAAAGACACCAGGACAAAATACTCCTCTTAAAGCCACAGTATTGTCAATGTGTTGTATTGTATTTTTTATTGGGCCGTGTGCTTGTAAGCTATGGGTGGCTGTGCGGAGCGCCTGTGGCTGTCTGTGCCTCAGTGTGGAGTGCCTGTAGCCCTCGGCGCCTCCGCGTGGAGCGCCTGTAGCTGTCTGCGCCTCCGCGTGGAGCGCCTGTAGCTGTCTGCGCCTCCGTGTGGAGCACCTGTAGCTGTCTGCGCCTCCGTGTGGAGCGCCTGTAGCTGTCTGCGCCTCCGTGTGGAGCGCCTGTAGCTGTCTGTGCCTCTGTGCGAGCGTCTGTAGCTGTCTGCGCCTCCGTGCGAGCACCTGTAGCTGTCTGCGCCTCCATGCGGAGCGCCTGTAGCTGTCTGCGCCTCCGTGCGGAGCGCCTGTAGCTGTCTGCGCCTCCGCGCGAGCGCCTGTAGCTGCCTGCGCCTCCGTGCGGAGCACCTGTAGCCCTCGGCGCCTCTGTGCAGAGCGCCTGTAGCTGTCTGTGCCTCCATGCGGAGTGCCTGTAGCTGTCTGTGCCTCCGTGCCGAGCGCCTGTAACCCATGGCGCCTCAGTGCGGAGCGCCTGTAGCCCTTGGTGCCTCTGTGTGGAGCCCCTGTAGCTGTCTGTGCCTCCGTGCGGAGTGCCTGTAGCTGTCTGTGCCTCCATGCGGAGCGCCTGTAGCTGTCTGTGCCTCAGTGTGGAGTGCCTGTAGCTGTCAGCGTCAGGAGGTTTTCCCCTTTTCCACGTTTGCTCAGCCCTCTCCCCTCAGTTTCTGCCCCTTCCCACCTCTTGGTTTGTTTTGAATTTGAGTTTTGTGTGTTTTTCAAACCGCTGTTTCACTTTCAAGGATCAGTTCAAAATTCCTGATCACAGGAAGTTTCTCACTCGGATCCAGCCCATAACTGACGGCGGGCTGTTCTGTTTGTGTTCCTTGGCACTTGCACAACCATTTGGGGAATGTTCTCCGTGTGTGTGTGTGTGTGTGTGTGTGTCTCTCTTTCGCCCACCGGAGGTTAATTGAGACTGGGAACTAGGCTAATGCTGCACTTTCTTATCCTGATGCCTGAGCTACCTAGTCGCTGTCTCTTGTTGGTTTTGTGTTCACACACTGCTGTGCCAGTGATTAAAGCTGAGGTTTTATGCTGGCGAACAAAGTGCTGGTTTGCTCTGAGCCTGTGCTTTCCTTCACCTGCTTTTCTGCTGTTGGACTGTAAGAGGTTGGGTGAAAATATTTCCTGCTTCGGGGTGGAATCCCGCCCTGAAGCTTGCTGTCTCGTACCATCTGACTGAAACAACCTGCTCCACCTCCTCAGCAGAGTGGTTTAATTTTTAACGTAATTTCTGACCCTCTTATTCTGGGGACATGCCAGTTGCATTAGAGGAGCTGCTTGACAGGGACTGTTTGTTTATGACCAGAGCTGGTAAATGAAGGATATTGCTCTCGGCTGTGGACACGCTGTTATTTGTACCGGGTGGTATTGTAATTTCCAGTTCTGAAGCAGACAGATGAGAGAGACTATGAGAATCATACACTGTATCGGCAATATTAGCAGTCCTATGCGAAATGGCAGTTCTTGGAAATGGTAAGTGTCATAGTTTTGACCTCTATGTTTTTGATGTTTGTTTTAGCCAGTCTATCTGGATAATCCTGCTCTGGTTTTAAAAATGCGATTCCAAAGACGTTATCAATGTCAGGGGGAATTGCCTGTTTGAGAGCTGACCACCTGAAATCTGAGCAGGTGTGTGAGCTCACCAAGCAACAATAAATGCTGCTGCTGCAGCAGTGTGTGAGATTGCAAACTGAGCCCGTCGCTTCCAGTCTGGGAAAGGAACTTTCTCATCAGAGGGAGGGCTAACTTCAGAGAAGTGATAAAGCATCACATCCAGGTAAAATGGGGCCAAACTGGGGGGTGTTTATAAGGAAGTGATGTATCAGGTCCAGGCTTGGTATGTTCTGATGGGGGGAAAAGCAACAGAACCAATATGTTCACTCAGATCCTGAGGGAGATAGTAAATACGGTCTATTAAGCAGACAGGCGTTATATGATGGATGGATGTCAGATGAATTCAGGTTAAAAGCGTCGTTAATTCAGTGACTTCAGAAGGTGAGTGAAGAGTAAGTAAAATGGCAAAGTAAAGTCTAAGAATACAATGGCAAAAGGAGGACATTCCTCCATTGTGTCAGTACTATCTTGTTCAGTATTTTGACTTGATGTCAATCTCCTGCCTTTCTCTATAACCCTGCACGTTGTTTCTATTTAAATAATTATCCAATGTCCGGTTGAATGTCTCAGTTGAAAATGCCCCACAACTTTTCCAGACAGTCCACGCCCTCAACCTTGACCACTCCTCTTTCTGAAAAAGCATTTGTTTCTTTTACAAAACACTTGAAATCTGTGCCCTCCAGTTCTTGATCCTTTCACAGGCGGGAATAATTTCTCCCCGTTCACTCTGCCCATATTCCTCATGATTTTGAAAACTTTTATCTAATCCCTTCTCTCCAGAGGATACGGTCCCACCATTTCATAACAACACACTCATCCCTGAAATCTGTCTACCCTTCCTAAACTGTAGAGCCCAGAACTCTGCACAGTACTTCAGCTGGGGTCTAACCAGTGTCCTTCAGAGATCTGTTATCACCTTACACTCTGCTCTTATGCACTCTATGCCCTTATCAATGCAACTTCGAATATTGCATGTTTCATTAACAGCTCTCAGTCTGTCCAGCACCTTTTTAATGACTCATGTACAGGTACACCGAGGTCTCTCACTTCTGGGCAGCCTTCAGAATTTTGCCCTTTTATTTTGTACTGTCTCTCCATGTTCTTTTCTACATAATGTATCACCTCACACTTTTCCACATTGACCCTCATCTGCCATTTGTCCACCCATTCCACCAATTTGTCCTTGTCCTTCTGTAGTTCTACACTATCGTCACAGTTTACGATTCTCCCAAGTTTTGAGTAGTATATAAATTTTGAAATTGTCCCCTGCACAGCAAAGTCTTGGTCATTTACATATTTCCAAAAAGCAAGAGACCCCAATTCCAACCCCTGGGGCATTCCACCAGGAACCTCCCTCCAGCCCGAAACAAACCCAAAAGCTTTCAAAATCCTGAGGAGTCTGGACAGTGGATGGGGAGAAACTATTGCAGCATGTAAAAGGAGCGAAAACCAGGGAGCACAGATTTAAAGTGTTTCCCGTCCCACAGCCAGGTTTGGATCCATCTTGCTACACCCTTATTCCATGACCCATAATTTTTCTCCTCCCAAGCCTGTTGGTGTGACGATGTATCGAGAGCCTTTTGGCAGACCAGGTGCCAGAAGTTCTACCTCATCAACAGTGTTACCCTCTCTCTGTTACCCCTTCAAAAATAAAATCCCCTGTTAGTTTGTAAATAGTAAGAAGCAGGGTGTAATGTAATGGGGATAAAGAAGGTGATACATCTATCGAGGTATAGGACAAGGCTAGAGTACTTTCTGTCAGTATCTACTACTGCCACAGGTAATTTCTCAGTTGAAGCTGAAGTGTTCGAGGTGAGGGCTGGGATGAGAGTTTGTCAGCACAATGTCCTAGACAGCCTGGTCATTCTCCAAGTGGCTAGGTCACCTGGTCTAATGCCTGAGGCTCAGGATCATGAAGGAAGTGGAAGTTGAGATAGTGAAGGTTTATCACAATCTTCCCTAAATTAAGTGGTAATAATCCAGATTGGAGAGTGATAAATGGGATCTCCTCGTTGTGGAAGGATGTAGGGACAGGCTGGATTAGTTTGGATAAAGTGATGGATAAAGTTTTAGAAAACGTGATTAAGGCAAACATTAGTAACACTCAGAGAGCTTTGGGTTAATGCGAGGACGTTGGCTGGGGTTTATAAAAGGCAGGTTGTGTCTGACTGATTTTGTTTTGCTGATGGAGCTGAGTAGATCACAAAGGGAATGCAATGCATGTGAAAGAAAGCCTTTGTTACCTGAGTGGCAATGAACAGGAACCTGTCACCTGTCAGGCTGCTGGAACCCAAGGTAATCAATAATTTCAGCAAGAAATTGGAGGGGCATGTCAGAAAAATATATTTCCAGGAGAAAGGAGGTAGATGAGGGTGGAACTGGATTGCTGTCACGTAATGACCTGAACTGAATGGGCTGTGTATTCTCATCCTGTGTCCTGAGTCTTCTCAGCAATAGTATGCTTTGCACCTGGAGTGAGTGAGTGTTCAGGGCTGGTGTGTGTGTGTGTGTGTTGTAGCCAAGGGAGTTCGCTTTGGCAGTGACAGGTGTGGGTGAGGGGGCATGGAGAATGTGGGTGTCACTGGCTGGGCCAGTATTTCCTGCTCCTCACAGCTACCCCTGAAGGAAGCAGTGGTGAGCTGTGGTCCACTTGTTTGTCTGCCTATCACCCGAATAATTCTCTATTTGATCTGTCAATTGATAATGCCCTCTCTCTGTAGGGAGATGGTGTATAAATCTGTTGACCAAGGTGTGGTTGGAAAGGGGGGTCTCTACTCGACATTGGCTTCATCCTGACTGCCGCCATTGCTTGTGGCTACAGCACGTTATTGCACAGATCCTGTATACACAGGCTAAGCATCTGTCTGACCGTTACATTGACCATATTGACACTGAGCAACCCAAAACAATAAGGCTATGCTGCATCACCTGCCCTGCTAGAAACATGTAACAGAAAAACACCTTTGCTGATTGGATTATGGTTGATGTGTCATATCCTGTGAGCAAAGGGGTTGGTGGATTCTGTTGGATGGTTCCCGGAGTAGATGGTCAGCATCATTTGAGCCGAATGCCACCATCTCTGCCCCAGCACCAAGCTGAAGCCTGGCTGGTTCAGAGAGAAATCTTTCCTGTCAAACCCACTTCCCTCAAATCCCCCTCCCTATACTGCCCTCCAACAGAGGTGACCGTGGGGTTTTTTTCCTGTGGAGGTTCCAAGCAGTTCTGTAAAGCAGGGCTGTGTGCTGTAATCCCTTCTCCAGGTTGTAATTGAAGTTAAACATCAGCTCTGGCTGGAGGTCCATCACCTCAGTGGAAGCTGCTCTTCGGCCTGCCCACAGTGTGTTTGTCTATCAGTGACAGTGTGTTACTGACCAGCAGATTTCATAGCCTCAGGCAACACACTGAGGCACGTGGCGTAATGGAGCGTGGGCGGCTGAGGACCACCAGGGCAAGAGGGATTGGGATCAGTGTGAAGCCCCTCAGGTTTTGGGTGTTCGACATGAAGATTTTGGACTTTGTGATTGTAAACCCTTATGTAATTCTCCACGAGGTGTGAGTGTTGCTGGGTTCACAGTTATCACATTCGGCAAGGTGTCGGTTATCACATCTCAGGCTGAGACAGAAACACTCAAAGACAAACGTTAACTTTTGCAAAGATCAAGCAAACCTTTTGTTGCCACGTGCTTGCGCTGACCGTCCATCCCAATCAGGTGACCTCCGCAGGCCATACAAAGTTTGCGGTATTGTCAGTATTGAATCTTGAGTCCATTCACAATTGGCTCCAGGAGTGATATCTGCTGCTTCATTCACCTGGATCAGCAAAGCCTGCTCTCCCCATTCAATGCAGCCCTAATGCGGCTCACCCATGCAGTTGCTCCTTAATGTCTTGCTAACTCAGTTCCTTGGTCTTTGCCTCCCCTCCCCCTCCAGACCAGGTGACATTCCATGTGCTGACAGAGCCACATGTTTCACATCTTCCTCAGTTGTCAGTCACATCAGCAGCAAAACAAGCAGCCAGTGAGGTTTTAGATTTGTAAGGTAGAGAGTTTCAGTATGTTTTTGTGATGTGAATGTGTACAGTCTGAGTGTTCCTGCCTTGAACCACTGCACAGGGTTCCGGAACAGTGAGGGTGCCATTAGAGAGAGAGATCCAGAATTTGGACCCAGTGATGTATTTGTGGGTTTGGATGATGTGTTTCTTGGAATGGGTCTTTCAGATCCAGTTCCCATGTGTCTGCTCCTGGTGATGGTGTGTTTTGCCGCTGGAATTGTCAGTGTGGTGAGGAACCTCTGTGCTGTGTACAATACTGTTGACCTTGAGCTGCATCGTACTTCACTGTCAAGTCCCCTTTCACCTCTGGATCAACTTCAGAAACCTGAGCAGGTAACATCAACGGCCATAACAGGGTCAGTGCTGAGGGACCAGGTACTGTCAGAGAGTCAACGCCAAGGGGGCCCCACACTGTCGGAGATGCAGCAGAAATAGATTATTAAATTGTTTACCTCATTGTATGTTTTTGGAGAATTTACCATCTGTGAATTGTTCACGTTTTCACAAATTATAAACAGGAGCTAAACACTGGAACAGTGTGTTTGTTGTGAAATGCTTTCCAACATCTTTAGCGTGTAAAGGTGTGATATAGATCATAGACATATAACAGTACAGCACAGAACAGGCCCTTCAGCCCACGATGTTGTGCCGATCACTGATCCTCATGTATCCACCCTCAAATTTCTGTCACCAGATGCATGTCCAGCAGTCTCTTACATGTCCCCAATGACTTTGCTTCCACAACCGCTGCTGGTAACGCATTCCATGCTCCCACAACTCTGTAAACAACCCGCCTCTGACATCCCCTCTATACTTTCCTCCAACCAGCTTAAAATTATGACCTCTCGTGTTAGCCATTTCTGCCCTGGGAAATAGTCTCTGGCTATCGACTCTATCTATGCCTCTATATCATTGCAAATTATTCTTTTCCTTTATTTCCTTGAAAACTCCAACCCTAAAGTTTTAAAACAAAGCTGCAGCCTAATCAGTTGGATTTAGGTCAACTGAGAATAGGCTTTGCCAGTCCTGATACCTCGATCTGTGCTTGGATTTATGGTGAAGTTGATTTTAACTGAAGTTTCATCTTCCCATTTACTGCTTAACAATCATCTCACGATATTTATTTTCTCACCCACCCAGAGACAAAACTCACATCCCATGAGATTGGAATCTGCAGTGTTGGACCAATGAAATTCTATGTGGATTTTAGGTAAAAAGTCATTGGAGGATAATGGATAGTTATTTTGCCTCAATTTTCACTGCAGAGGTTACCAGAGAGGAAATAACATCAGCAAGAAAAAAACGAGATAAATATTCCAACAGTTAAAATGGAAAGGAAGGAGAGACTAGGCAAACTTGAGGAAGACCAAGCCGGGATCTGGATAAATGGATTACAGCCAAAGGTGTTCAAAGAAACTGGCTAGGAAATTTCAGAGTCGCTAACATCCAGGTATTAAATTTCAGCAGAGAGTGTGAATAGTGTTGGAGCAGTGGTCGTAAGAACATAAGGACTAGGAGCAGGAGGAGGCCATCTGGCCCATCGAGCCTGCTCCCCCATTCAATAAGACCATGGCTGATCTTTTCGTGGCTTCAGCCCTACTTACCCGCCCTCTCACCATAATCCTTAATCCCTTTACTGTTCAAAAATCTATCTGTCTTTGCCTTAAATACATTCATTGGGATATCCTCAACTGCTTCATTGGGCGGGGCATTCCACAGATTCACAACCTTTTGGTGAACAAAGACCCTCCTCAACTCAGTCCAAATGGGCTAGTTTGTCCTGGATGGTGTCGACTTCTTGAAGTGTCCTTCTTGATGGAAGTGGATGTGGGTTTGGAAGGTGTTATCCTGGATCTTTGGTGAATTTCTGCAGTATATCTCGCAGATGAGTAGCAGCAGGGTACTGAGTGCCTGTGGTGGAGGGAGTGGATGTGGTCTGAAAATGTGTTGCTGGAAAAGCGCATCAGGTCAGGCAGCATCCAAGGAGCAGGAGAATCGACGTTTTGGGCATGACCCCTTCTTCAGGAATGTTCCTGAAGAAGGGCTCATGCTCGAAGCGTCAATTCTCCTGCTCCTTGGATGCTGCTTGACCTGATGCGCTTTTCCAGCAACACATTTTCAGCTCTGATCTCCAGCATCTGCAGTCCTCACTTTCTCCTCAGAGTGGATGTGGTGCCAATCAAGCGAGACTGCTTTGTCCTGGTTGGTGTCGAGCTTCTTGAGTGTTGTTGGAGCTGCCCCCATCCAGGGACAAGTGGGGAGATAAAGCCAGAAAAGTGTAAGCAAAATAATCAGTTTATCAAGTGTAAATATTACATTTAAGTTGAAATGTGATTGAACCTTTGGGTACTCGCAGTTGTGTGCAATTCTGGTTATGTTGCAAAAAAGAATTATCAATTCTCTGGAGAAAACGGTTTTTCAAAGATTCGTTGATCAGGAAATTTTGAGGAAATTCTGGCTGACTTTGGAAAGTTCGGGGGTGACCTGATACCTCATTATTTCCTTACAGGTGCTGGACCAAAATATGGGTCAGTAAAAAATGAGGTCTGCAGATGCTGGAGATCACAGCTGCAAATGTGTTGCTGGTCAAAGCACAGCAGGCCAGGCAGCATCTCAGGAATAGAGAATTCGACGTTTCGAGCATAAGCCCTTCATCAGGAGATGAAGGGCTTATGCTCGAAACGTCGAATTCTCTATTCCTGAGATACTGCCTGGCCTGCTGTGCTTTGACCAGCAACACATTTGCAGCAAAATATGGGTCAACCTACATGGAATGTTCTAGAAGACAGCTCACTATTTCTCCGGGGCGATTAGTGAAGGATAATAAATGCTGTTCTAGCGAACATCATCCACATCATGTATAAATTAAACCAAAAATCTGTGTCTTTTAAAATGCTACATTTGGTTCAGTGAGTTAGTGAGTTGTCAGCAAAGGAAAATCAGTGTAAAATACGAAATAATTAATTTAGGAACCATTTGCACAAAGTGAGAATGTTAGGCTCCCTACTAGATGGAGTGGTTTACTGGAAATGCTGATGTATGTCACAATCCTCCTCAAATACATGAGAGAGAAGTGGATCCAAGGAGATCAGGGCAGGATCGGGGAAAGATAATGAGTGTAGCAGGCTCATGTGAAATTAAATCCCAGCATCGGGTGGGTCAAAATATCCTTGTAGTGGAAATCATACATAATTCTCTCCATTTGACATAGGAGACACAGAGAGATGTTTGAAATCAGATAATTAGGTCTTGAGTAATTGTGTAATGCTGATAGACAAGACAATGAAAATGGTGTTTTGTGAAGGAGTATTGAATAGATCAGGAAAGGACGGATATTTGTGAAACCATCACTGGGCAGCCCATCCCAAAAACTATGGTAGAGCCATTGAAAAGGTTCAAGATTATTCAAAACCAAATTCTGATACCATAGCAGGCAGAAGATCCAAAACCTAAATCATTGGAACCTTTCACCAGACCAAACAATTAAGGGGCAATCTAAAAGACTAAAAATGGAGGGCTTTTCAAAACACTTCTGTACTCTTTGTTCTAATGCTGAACTTTATTTATGATTGTCTGTACAAGTCTGTACCTAGGTACCCTGTACCTAAGATGGCACCAATGTTGGTGCCAAAGATGATACCTAAGATGGTGACATTTCAAACTTTTGATGCACTCATTCATGTGCACATGACAATAAAGGCCATTCTAATTCTGAATAGAATCCGAAATATGATGAGTCCAAATTGTGTAAAAGTATTTATCGTCCATCAGTAAATGTCTGTCATGTGGAATGAACTAATTGCTGCTATTGGATTACTAGGAAGGGATAGTTAAAATTTTTCATGCAGGATTATTAGAACCTGGTAATAGCTAGTAATGTAGTTTAAGAATTGAAACATTATTTGTGAAAAGTAATATTAAGGGAATGAGATCAGTGTACATAACAAGTAGAGCTGACTTCCTGAGCCAAATACTGATTCCGTAATCATTGTGTTTGCTTAAGAGCCAAGGGCAACATCGTACAGAACAAAAAACTGAAAGAACTACAGATGTTGAAAATCAGAAACAAAAACAGAAATTGCTGGAAAAAACTCCACAGGTCTGGCAGCATCTGTGGAGAGAAATCAGAGATAACATTTCGGGTGCAGTGAACCTTCTTCAAAACTGCAGTTCTCCACTTCAGAGGAAGGGTCGCTGGACCCGAGACGTTAACTCTGCTTTCTCTCCACAGATGCTGCCAGACCTGCTGAGTTCTCCATCAATTCATGTTTTTGTTTCGGATTGTACAGAGCAGTGGGTGTACAAAAACAGAATATGCAATTGATTAACTTCAGTGTAGGTCATTTCAAGAAAAATTGCATTATGTTTAAATGCAGCTTGGTGTAAGAATTTACACAAAATTGAGGTAGCTCCACAGAGCACAGTCACTTCCCGCTGTCGCAGTTTCTCTTTCAGGCGCACCCTTCCTGTTCTCCATCCAAGCTTTGGTTTTCATCTTAAGTTTCACATTCTCCATTGGGTGAACAGTTTGAAAAGTACGGCTCCCCCACAACTTGGAGAATATCATTCTGGACTCACTGGCACTGGACCAGGTGTAAGCTCAACAATCAGAAATAGCTCATAGCTATGAGGAAGGAAGGTGTGGGAGACCACAGCCTTAAAAGATGGAATCTTTGAAACCATCACCACAGATGGTGGATAATGGAGGTCACCAGCACAAGAGGGTGAGTGAACAGTTGCTGCTCAGAAAGACATGACTGAGAGACATTCTTCGATACTGCAGTTCCCGGGACGCAGGCTCCCGTGCAGCTACAGTTAAATGGTGATGAAGAGAAGGTACTTGGCTTTGCCGAGTCACAGCTGAAAACATTTCTGTCAACAAATGATCCAGAAACACACACTGTTGGAGGAACTCAACTGGTGGGGCAGCATCTGTGGAGGGAAAACGACAGTGAGAACTTCCGAAGTTCTGAACATGCGTCATTGGACCCTGAAACATTAACTCTGTTTCTCTCTCCAAACACCTGCTGAGTTTCTCCAGCAATCAGAAAGTGCCCCTTGCTAACTTGCTCAGAGTGTATTGTTTTTGAGATTGCTTGCTGGTTATTGTCAACTTACCCAAATATTATCTTTTCTCCTTGATTTTATATGCAACCAAAAAGCAATCAGAAATTTGTTGGTTTTATTTCAAAGAGGACAACAAATGTATATACTTTCTGAAGGGTTCAGGAAGAAAGTGGGAACTGGGGACTGATTTGGATGATGAGCCATGATCATGTTGAATGGGGGAGCAGGCCTGACAGGCCGAATGGCCTAATTCTGCTCTTGTTTTGTGTGTGAGACTCCGTGTAGCATTGTGGTAAGGAGGCTGGAGAGGTCCCGTTTAGGATGAGTCAAGTATTTCAATTTAATTCCTTGGTGTTGTGTGATACTGGACCCAGTGCAAGGTAATCCACTTTCTATATCTGGGTCTAACAACAGATTTGAATTCAAAGAAACTAAACTCTGGTTTAAACCTGACAGAATAATTTTGGCTGATCGTGTACCAGGAATTGTTCATTTAGAATTGTAGAAGCAAACCTTCTGAGCAGACCTCCAGCTGATTCCCTGCTGTTAGATAAAGCCAAGAGTCTGCAGCCTCGATGTACTCGATGTATTTGACTCTACTGCATCAATCAGAGCTCTGTTTGCTCAATGCATTGTTTCTCAAAAAGGTTACCAAAAGTTGAATTGCATCAGAGGGTAACTTATCAAAATCCATAAATCAGTGTTTGTTTATCCAAGTTTACAATTTCCAGCATTAATTTTGTTGTAACATTTACAGAAGATCATTTTAATGAGGTATACATCAACAAGAGAAATTTAACTCCATGTTTACTGGTGTCAACTGTGACTCGAGCTCACCTTCTCATCTGTGGGTCAGACAGTTCTGGGTTCGATACTGAGGGAGTGCTGCATAGTTAGAGGCTAGTAACCTTATGTCTTAATCATGTACAGCAAGTAATTAGTAAAACGAGTGGACTGTTATTATTTATTGCAAGAGAATAGGAGTACAAGCATTATGCTTCATTTATATAGGGCCACTGGTCACAGGGCACAGAGATGTACAGCATTGAAGCAGACCCTTTGGTCCAACTCATCCATGCTAGCCAGATATCCTGAATTAATCTAGTCCCATTTGCCAGCATTTAAACCCTTCCTATTCATATACCCATCCAGGTGCTTTTCAATGTTGTAATTGTACCAGCCTCCACCACTTCCCCTGGCATTCCTTACACACACCACCCACTGTGTGGAAAAGTTACCCCTCAGGTCCCTCTTAAATCAGCCACATCTAGTGTACCGTGTAAGGTATTGGGTTCCCCCTTTAAGGAAGCATTCCAGGCAGTTCAGAGAAGGTTTACCAGAATAATAAGTTCAGCCAATGAAGGAGCAGCGCTCCGAAAGCTTGTGATTTCAAAGAAACCTGTTGGACTATGACCTGGTGTCATGTGATGTCTGATTTTGTCCACTCCAGTCCAACACCAGCTCCTCCACATCCAGAGTAATACATGGAATGAGAGGGTTATCTAAGGAGGGAAAACTGAACATGTATCCAGTGGAGTTTAGAAAAGCAGGCGCTAACTTGATTGATGTAAAGCCCAGAGGGTCTTGAGCAGATGCTTCCTCTTGTGGGAGAATCTAGAACAAGGCGTCGTTTTTAAAATTACGAGGCCATTCAGTTAAAATGGAGATTTGCAAAACCTTTTCTGAGGTTGACAGTCTTTGGAACTGTCTTCCCCAAAGGGTGAGGAAGCAGACTTAATTCTTCTCAAACAGAATCCCCACAGTATGGAAACAAGCCATTTGGCCCAGCAAAACTGTACCAACCCTCCCAGACTCCGACCCTGTCACCTTGCATTCCCCATGGCTAATGCACCTAACCTACACGTTCCCAGACACAATGGGTAGTTTAGCATAGCCAGTCCACCCTAACCTGCACATCTTTGACCTGTGGGAGGAAACCCAAGCAGGCACGGGGAGAACGTGCAAACTCCACACAGTCGCCCGAGGCAGGAATCGAACCCGGGTCCCTGGCAGCAGTGTGGCTAATCACTATGCTGCCTAGATTGCTTGGATCTTTTTAAGGCAGAGGTAGATAAGTTCTTGTTAAGTAAGCAGGTAAACCGTTATCAGCAGTAGGTAGGAATGTGGTTTTGAGGTTACAGTCCAATCAGTGATGATCTTATTAAATGGGGAGTAGGTTCAAGGGGCTGAATGGACCAGTCCTGATACAAAATCATAAGAAACACAGATAATGCTGGAGAAACTCAACAGATCTGGCAGCTTCTGTGGAGTGAGAAACAGTTAACATTTCAAGACTCAAGATGATAATTCTCCTTTCCATGTGTCTTTCCACGTGTGGAGAGAGAAGTTGTGGTCCCATGTTCAGTCAGGTATAATTTCCTGGGGCAATAGATGTGAGGCTGGAAAAGCACAGCAAGTCAGACAGCAGCTGAGGGGCAGAAAAGTCAGTGTTGTGGCCTGAAATCCTGCTGCTCTGGTGCTGTCTGACCTGCTGTGTTTTTCCAGCCTCCCATCTATTGGCTCTGATAGAAGCTGCGCTGACCAAGCCTATTAAATACTGACAGTTTGATAAACACACAGCTGTCATTCAGTTTGGGCGAAGGGAGTGCTGTGTTGTCAGAGGTTCCGTCTTTTTGGTCAAGTGTTTGTACTTTGTTGGGTCTGCTTTACAATGGCTTCCAGCCCAAAGCCTGCCCAGCGTGACCACTGCCTGATTGCTGGGATGTTTACCAAACTCCAAGTAATTCTTAGGTTTAATGAGAATAGTTTCTGTCGCTGAGAAGGAACATTGTGACTTTGCAGTTCTTCATCCGTTGGCAAATTGTTTTTCAACATGACTAGCCTCGTTGACCAATCCTGTGAGAGGTATTCACAAATGTAGTTTGTAGAAAAGCTGCCGTTTTATGCTGCTGGATAAAGCAGGCAAGTCATAGCAACAAATATCAGTCAGTGTCTGACTTTGAGAGGAGCTGACCCAAACGAGGAAGAGAAGGCGATATTCAGCTTTTGATTCCTGTGCATAGGGAGTGTTTCGAGGGAAGAATTTGATTCATCTGTAATTGTGATTGTTCCAACACTTTGCCACAGGCTTTAATTTCTTTTTCAAAAAAACAGCCTTTGTTTTGATCTTGTTGGACTAAAATCTGGGTGTCCCAGTTCTACCTTGTTTTCCAATTCTGCTTTCCATTGTTTAATAAGGGCACAACACTTTGATCCTGATCTATTGATGAAAAGGGCCCACTTCACTGGAAAATATCTTTTGGTTTTGCTGCCTTCATTGTCTCCATTATCTATTGACGTAACCCTGAACGCCACATTCTTTTGTTTTGCCTCAACAGCAACAATCTTTCAAGTTATGACAAGATTCTTGGTTGCAGGTTGAACGTACAGAGCAGATTCCTTTTTGCTTAGCCCTGAAACAGGTCTGCTCTGAGGGAAATGCTTTCTAATTCACAAAGTTGCCTGACAAGGGAACAGTAAAACACTGACCTGATTAAACAGCAGCTTTCTTGGTGAAGACTTGGTGCACTGTGACACCATTGCACAGTGTGACAGCTGTGTCCTTGTAATCCATCCGATCATGTAACCGACAGGTGACCAGGCCCTGAAGGAGAGATATGCACCTGTTCTCGGAGAGATGTCTGATACCAGGAGTTCGATGACAATACCTTAATTCTATTAAACATTTCTGGTGACCATATTAAAGTTTCAGCAAACCCAGCACTCAAACTTTAACATTTGGCACCAACTATTTTTGAGGTATTCACTTGATATCAACCAGAATGATTGGAGATGACGTGGGGAAAGTGAAATTGTGTTAAAACTCAGAATTGTGTGGGACCTGAAGGCGTGTAGTCTTAGGGCAGGTCACAGATCATTTTAATCCATCTGTTCAGAGACGTTATTGCACACCTCTGGAGAAGTTGGGACTTGATGCTGGGTCTTTTGGGCCAAAGATAGGGACATTACTACGGTGCCACACTGTTTCTCATTGGGGTATATGGTTCAGCATCCTGTACGTATCCTCACTGCTGCTGATTGTGTGAATCCTGACAGTCCGTTCTTATGGACACCCAGTATCTCACAGTCTGTCGGTCATTTATGTTAAATGTACTGAGATATGAATTTGTGTGGAATTCTAATGAAATACTCCTGATATTGATCAGCAGCTGTCATATTGGGCAAAATCAGCACAAGGAATTGAGAGGGAAGGGGGTTATGTTTGGAGGAAGTAACAACACTATGCATCGATAAAGTTTGGTGCTGGAAAAGCACAGCCAGTCAGGCAGCGTCTGAAAAGCAGGACAGTCGACATTTCAAGCATAAGCCCTTCATCAGGAATATTACAGGGTGGGGGAGGGGGGAGTATCCAAGGGGGCTCAGAGATAAATGGGAGGGGGGTGGACTGGAGGAAAGGTAGCCCTCCCCCCACCTTACTCCAGATCCAACCATCCAAGTTGGCACTGCCCTCTTGGTGTCCTACCTGTCCATCTTCCTTCCCACCTATCCGCTCCACCTTCCACTCTGACCTATCACTTTCACTTCCCCCAACCTTCATCTACCTATCACATTCCCAGCTATCTTCCCCCAGCCCCACCCCCACCCCCTTACCCAATTATCTCTCAGCCCACTTGCCACCCCCACCCCTACCCCAACATTCCTGATGAAGGGTTTTTGCCCGAAACATTGACTCTCCTGCTCCTTGGATGCTGCCTGACCTGCTGTGCTTTTCCAGCACCACACCCTCGACTCTGATCTCCAGCAGCTGCAGTCCTCACTCACTCCTCATATGTAGAAAGCTCCCATTTGCGAAGATACCACAGATTTGCAGTCTTCTTACTCATTCACAGGATATGGGCATCAGTGGCTGGGCATGCATTTATCGTTCCCCCCTAACTGTCCTGGAGAAGTTGGGGGTGAGCTGCGGTACAACCACAGTGCTGCTGGGGAGGGAATGCTGGGATTCTGACCCATTGCCAGTGAACGAGTTGAAGGTACCTCCAGGGTTCTGGGTTACCGTTGCAATGAATGACCCAGAATTGATGATCTGTTTTTGAAATGTGCCCCGTTTATCACAGCTTACCGTCTGTTTCTTAAATCAAGTTGCCTGATAATTACTTTGAGCTAAATAGCACGAACCAAATCCACACTGTTTCATTGCAGGCACATTCAGGATCCAGCCAGTCAACGGCTAACCTGGAGTAAGCCTCCGACAAATATCCTCGTCATTAAAAAGATCCAAGATGAACGTCTCCTTCAACCATTTAAGGATCTTTGCATCTTCCTCATGGAGGTAATGTGTGCCAGTGACAAGAAATATTCACTCTGCGATATGCTAGGAAAACCCTGGATTATGTATCAGAGTTTGTTCAACTAGTCATTAATTAATGTCGGTGATGTTATGAACTCACCTAAAAACAGTCACTTGGTGTTTTGGCCGGACTCCGGGGGGACTGTGATTCTCAATCTGCCATTTCTATTTTATTCACGTTTAGGAGAAAGATATGATTGTTTACGTAGAGAAAAAAGTACTTGAAGACCCCACCATTGCAAATGATGAGAGCTTTGGACCACTAAAGAAACTGTGCACTTTTAGAGAAGGTAAAGGCATTGCAGTTTTCAAAGCATTATTTTACCAATTTGCAAGATTATTTTTGGCAAACATTATTTTGCAATCTCGTTTTACACTCTGCAGTGGTGCCCAGATAACAATCTCTCCTTTCCTGGTTCAGCTGCTTTGTCCCCTGAATACCCACTGCTGGGAGGTTTAGTTCGATGCTGTTTTAGCATTTTGACCACAGTCAGTAAGCAGCATCCCATTCTAGCTTCTAACTTGAGGACTTTTCCCTTTTATTTTGAGCTGTAAACTCTACTTGAAGATGCCCTGCTTCAACTTCTTCAAATTTAGTCCCCTTCAAATTGTACTCATCAGCATTTTGATCCCAGGCTGTAAGAGTTGCCCCTGTCAGGGTAATCAAAGGTACAGGGACGTCAATGATTTAAATTCTCCCTTTTTCATGGGAGATCACATTTTGAATATCATGCCCTGTTCCTGTTGCCAAGAAGCTGTAACACTATAGGCACTCCAGAAAAGAGCTCAGCTCTGGGTCAGCTCCACAGTTGGTCACTGTTAGGGCGGAGAGTTGTGCAAATGTGCTGCTCAATATTGAACGGAAATGTCTGAAAGCTGCTGTCATTGATGTGTGTGTTGGATAAAGACTGGTACCAAAGGAGTTAACCCAGATTATTACTCAAAACTAGAAGAACAAAGTTGGAAAAAAAGCAGTTCATATTCAGTGATAGGTTATTCTAAGATGATCTGTCCTGAAGATTACCTTAAATACAGAGGGACTCGTGTGTAAAGTAAACTTATAGCACTAGTGTAGTGGAGCCAGAAACCATGGGGTTCTTAATGAAACAACTGGACACTGCAGTGTCTGAGATGTTAGAATCCCTCTGCATGAATAACTTTAATTTTGATAATTATTCTATGATCAGGGTATTTTTAGATGGGGCATACTGCTTGTATATTCCTATCTAAAAGTCACACATGGATTTTCAATCCCTAAATGTGTTGTCTGTCCGTGCTGAGGAAGATTTAAGAAAGGTTCACACAACGTCCTATTTGTTACAAAGCCTTTGAAATGAACGTTGGGTTTTGAATGTTCATACAGCTACACAAGGTCCAAGCGCCATGGGTTGTATTACCCGAGTTCTCCTTTCGCACTGACCATAAGGTAGCAATGTTTACCAACATCCTGACGTGTCAATCAAAGAGAAAACCTGACGTTCACACAGCATTATTTTATAACCATAAGGTGTACGAAAGTGCTTTATAGCTCTTGGAAATCTTTTGAAATGTTGTCACTATCATAACGTAGCAAACAGGACAACCAATTTGTGCACAGCAAAATTCCACAAATAGGCACGTGGTGATAATCAGGAAATCTGTTTGTTGATGTTGTCTGAGGGATAAATATTGGCTGGGCATTCAGGAGAATCCGTCTACTTCGATATAATACCATAAGATGTCATACCTCCATGAGACAGCAGACATCACCTCGTTATAACGTCTCATCCAACATCTCCAACAATGCAGCACTCCCTTGGTATCACACCCCAGAGCAAGCTTGGATTTTTCTTCTCAAGTTCCTGTGAGAGAGCCATCCTCTGAGCCACAGTAGTCACTCTGTTGGAGGATGACTCAAACGTTTGTAACCTTTTGAACAGATCTAACCACCTGTTTTTCCCAAAATGTGCAAAATAAAATAGACTTGACCATAGTTGTACAATGCTTAACAATTACACAAGGTTTCTGGTATTTAATGTCCTTTAGGGAAGGAAATCTGCTGTCCTTACCTGGTCTGGCCTACACCTGACTCCAGACCCACAGGAATGTGGCTAACTGTTCATTTTTAGGGATGCACGATAAATCCTGGCCCAGGCAGCAACACCCTCATGCCATACATGAATGTTTTTAAAAATAGAGTTAGAAAAGTTATAACCTTTTGCACTGCAGTATGGTACAGACTGAAAGGAGCACCACATTGTCTGTAGGATGTGGTGCTTCCCAAGCTGCCCTCTGCATCTTGTGTCATATTGAATGAGCATTATATGGAGTTGAGCAGGGACCTGTTTCAGATCACTGTTCCCTCCTTCAAACAAAACTATGCTTCTCATAGTCACCATATATCAAAACGTAACTCTGTGTGTGTCTGAGAAAAGCGTTTTGTGATGTTCCAATGTGATAACACCTGATGTAAGAGAATATGACTGTTCCTTTCTGTGTGGGTGCCAGAACATATGTCACCTGCAGTGGAGCATGCAGTCCCCATGTCAACAAGAACAAAATACGTTTCCACAATCAAATGGCTTTTAAAGGCTGGCACTTGCAATCTGCTAGTTCTTGGCCTTTACGTTGTGTTTATGGACATTCCCACAGTTGGATCTCCTCCCAGCAGATTTCTAAAACCGAGATCCCGGGTTAATGGTAAATGGAAAGGTTCACCTTGGTCCATCAGTGCCAGATTGTGGCATTAATTATCCAGCTCATTCACTTGGTGGTTTGATCTTTACTGCGTTCATCCATCAATAGGAAATCTTTGCAACAAATGTTGTTAACTCTGACATCTATGACAATGGTCTATAATGAAGCACATTGAATTTGCTTTTAGGCTATGACGATTTATCTGATCGGATAGACTTTATAATTTGCCTGGGAGGAGATGGCACCTTGCTTTATGCATCATCCTTATTCCAGGTAAGTCCAATTGTATCTGTCCAGAAGGAGCTTTGTGGATTTCAGGGTCAGTGTTGGAATTCTCCCCTGCCTTTTCAAAAAAAAACTGTCCAAAGGAATCTTGTGATCTCTGTGCTGGGGATCCTCCCTTTTCGGGCATTAACTTAAATCTTGTACCAATTCAAGAGGATCTACAACCTTCAACAATGCTGATGGCCAATAATATTTCAGCATTCTCCTAGACAGCAAGCCAGGAAGTAAAACTGAATTTCTAACTTTATCATTTTACAAGAAAAGCAATAAATTATTGGATGTTACACATGATTAGGGGCAAAGCTGAAATGTCATAAACTTTTCTAACATTTTAAGTACAGGATTTCTCTTGAAATGATTTTTTTTAAAACATGGGGCGGTTGGGAGGTGTTTCAGCAGAGACATTGTGTTTTTACAGAAGAACTTGTTTTCGATAATCATCTTTTAAGTGGGCAAGCAAAGAATCACTGTCACTGACTTCTGAGTTTCCTACACACATACACACACACACACACACACACACACACACACACACACACACACACACACACACACACACTCACTCATGCAACACCCAGGCAGAAACTGAGGGCACACGACAACACACACTGCACTCTCTCTCAGACTCACACACACATCAGTTTCATGGTATCCTGCCAGCAAATGCTGACTTATCTATTGATGTAACTACTGAAAATTGTTGATTACAGTTTATTTAAATGTTCATGAGCACATTAGGCAGCACAACTAAAAGGAGCTGAATTACATTCAGTTCTTCAACTTTAGTGATTGTGTTGTTTAGCCCATTCAATTTTAGCGAACCAGTGTTAAATCAGATTTTAAATTTATCCCCTTGCAAAAACGGTATTGATTGAATATTCTTGCCTTTTGACACATGTTGTGTAATAGTCACTGCTGTTATCATTGAAACATCCAGGCCATTGTTTTATTTTTCTCTGTGGATAGTGAATGGCTGGAGGGGTGGGCAGATGGATTGGACAGTCCATACTCTGAAACAGAGGTTTTGATGTGATAATGCCTTGTGTGTTTTTACAGAAAAACTTGTTTTCAATAATCATCACCTTTTATGAAATGTCTTCTGAATCTGATTTACTGAATGTGCAGGAGCTGATAAACCAAATAAATATGTAGCAGTGCAAGATTCCTGAACTCTGTTGCTGTAGTGACAGATTAAACGAGTATGTAGTTGCGTAACACACTGTCTGATAATATTTATTCCCAGGGGATTGTAGTTTATTGTGCACGAGGCATTTTATAAACTGTTTTTATTTAAACAGGGTAGTGTACCACCAGTGATGGCATTTCACCTCGGATCTCTGGGCTTCCTGACACCGTTTAACTTTGACACCTATCAGTCACAAGTCACACAAGTAATCGAAGGTATCTTCCAGTTTCATTGTAATTGAAGGAATTGAATTTCACAAATGAGGCAAAACGTACGATTCAGGAATTAAGCTCAAGCCAAAGTGAGTTAATCCAGTCTATGAAAATGCTGTATACATACATCTATCACCCAAATTCTGACCTTGTCGTAATGTAAATGAAGCTAGCCTGAGAATTAAAATCCGTTTTAATTGGCCAAAATTCAGACTGAAGCACTATTGGACCCAGCAGCAAGCTATGTTTGAGGCAGGTATCCCTGAGAACATTTCTGATTCTGTGACCCACACCCTACTTCTTGCTGAGCGTGTTCGGTAGCAACACCTTGCATTTTTGTAGTGCCTCGAGTAAAATAAAACATTCCAAAGTGCTTTGTGGGAGGGTTATGAAGCAGGTCCCATCAGGAGATAGTCTGGCAGATGTTACAGATTGGTGAGATGTGGTGTTTCTACAGTTCAGTAAGAACTTAACAAAGCTCAGCTGGTTAAATTCCTTGCGCGATGATGAATCATCCTGCTGTGATCTTGCTCACTCACTCTCGGAATAAATAATTAGGGCACAGGTACTGCACTCTCCTTGATTGGAGAGCAATGACCCAACACCCAATTCTTGAATACAGTGTAATCTTGTTCAAGAAGGAATGTGAATTAATAGGCACTTAGCAGAGTGTTCCAAAGCAGCAATTTAACAAACAGGTTTTTGACAATGAAGAAACTGTCAATGAAAATTGTGCTAAAACAGTTCCTATTAACAAGGTGCTGAGACTAAACGGGAATCTTCAGTAAATGTGCCCATGCAGTTTGTAATAACAGAACTGTATTTTCTTTCAATTCCGAGACTTGTTTCAGGACATTGAATAGAGGGAGTGAGATACAGGTAAAATGTTAACGAAAACAGATTTAAAAGCAAGAACTGTTGACACAACAGTTCATAATCCTTTCTACAGTTGAAATTGGATGTTTTACAATGATCTAGTTGTGTATGTGCTGAAATGTGCCTTATCAAACTTGAATTCCTAAAATATGGTGCTTGTCTCATAGTCAAATTGGATTTGAATTTTGCTAAGTCACTGATTAAATCAAATTGCCCAATAGGCTTTTGTGCCCTTCGGTAGTTGGGAAAATGTAAACAATTTCTCACCGTGTGAATCCTCTGCCAGGGAATGTTTCCATTATCCTACGGAGCCGACTCAAAGTCAAAGTGATGAAAGAAAACTGGGAAAAGCGAGGTTGTCCAGAGCATGCTGTGGAGGAGAATGGACTGATCGTGACCAAGCACGGAGAGAATGAGTTAGGAAAGCGAGCAGTGCAGTACCAGGTGAGGCTGATCCCGGCTAGAGTAGGAAATGGGGGTCGTATTTGTGATGAATTGGGTCAGAAGTCAGACAACACTGGGTTATAGTCCAACATGCAGAGCCCCCCCATGCACACACCTAACACACCTTCCTAACCCTCTCTCCCCAACACATGCATGCACATGTGTGTGCACATGCACACAGCATCACACACGGACACAGACCAGCTACACCCACACCATTTCCTCACTTGCTTTCACTCTGTCACAGGCACAATCCTTTCAGCCAACCATTTCTACACTTTCCTGATCCTGAGGAATTAGTTGTCATCAACTCTGTGCAGCTTGAGCTAACTCTGCAGGCCTGGAGTAAAGTAACTCTGCAGGCCCAGAGTAAAGTAACTCTGCAGGCCCAGAGTAAAGTAACTCTACAGGCCCAGAGTAAAATACCTGCAGGCCCGGAGTAAAATAACCCTGCAGGCCCGGAGTAAAGTAACGCTGCAGCCCGGAGTAAAGTAACTCTGCAGGCCCGAAATAAAAGTGTAAACATGAGCCGCAAAGTGCTTGCCTCCAACCTCTGCAACATGTCAATTAAACCTTAGGAAAATAAACCTGTTTTTCTCTCCCTCCCCCTCTCTCCTCCACTCCCCACTCCCACCCCGCTCCTCCCCTCTCACCGCCCCCCCCCCCCACTCTCCCCGACTGCTCAGGTCCTGAATGAGGTTGTGATTGACCGTGGCCCTTCGTCCTATCTCTCCAACGTTGATTTGTTTCTGAACGGCCGCCTAATAACATCTGTCCAAGGAGATGGTACGTTTGGAGTTTGTGTGAAGCACAGAATTGTCATCCTGCCTTGTTTTGGGGTGGGGGGAGTAGCGTGTTTGAAAAACCAGCCTCTGATTCAGGTTTAAAATAAGACTAAATGCGTTCCCATCATTACTGCTTCTGGGATACTCGGGGGATGGTGGATATTTGAGTCAGTGATTGACAATAAATTCCAGCGTCCCACATTAAAGATGGCAGAATGATTAGGAGCTTAATCACTTCAGGGCAATCTGGTCATTGAAGTACTTTATCAGTGGAAATAAGACCAACTGAAGACCTTGATGAGCAGTAAGTTAAGGATCAGATATTTTCCTGAGTTGAGGAGCTGTGTATTTACCCAGAGATTGATTGGACTTCTCCCGGTTAGAGATTGGTGGATACTGAGCCACTGAGCTGTATGGCAATTGTGATTGGAGGTGTTTGGGTGTGAAGGGAGTCGATCGAGATAGGATTGGGCAGGAAGCTGGGGTTAAGCCATGACCTTATTGAATGGCAGATTAGGCTCAAGGGGCTGAATGGCTTACTCCTTTTCTTTGGGTGAAGGGGCTGGAGGTGAACAGGGCCTGGGAGTGAGGATAAGAACAGCAGGGATTCTGGATGGTCTCTGATAGAAAGGTGAAGCATGGCCCAGGAGGTGAATGAACAGCCTGGCCTGGAGTCAGCTGTGGGTGAGGGGCTGAGGCAGGAGCCATCCCTGGCACTTCCTCTTCCTTCATACCCCGTGAGCATCACCGACAGTGACAGAGTGGATTGCTGCAGAGAGGAGCTGTTGCCTCAGACCATGTGCTGGGCCTACACAGACACACACACAGCTGTGCATAGACACACTCCAACACGCGCAAACAGGCAGACAAATGCAGAGACAGACAAATGCACACGTAAAAACACAGACACACGCACACACAGACGCATACGCACAGAGACACACGTGCAGTGACACACGCATACGCACAGCGACACACGCACACGCACAGACACACGCATATGCACAGAGACTCACACACAGAGACACATACGCACAGACACATATACGCACAGAGACACACAAGCACAGACACACGCACACACACGCATAAGCAACAGAGACACGTGCACACAGAGCCCCCCCATGCTCCCCCCTGCCCCCCTCCCCTCACCAAATGTAGTGCTGTTAGAGTCAAAGGACCAGGATTGTGACCCGGTGACAACAAAGCAACGGGGATTCCCCGGTCAGGATGGTGTGTTGGAGGCAGGCGCTGGTGCTCCCATGTATCTCCAGCTAGGAGAGGCTGCAGGGATTGGGAAGGGGCTGTCAGAGGAGGGTTGGAGAGTCTCTCTAATGCAGTTGGCCTTTCCTGTTTCAGGGGTGATTGTTTCCACGCCGACTGGGAGCACAGCTTATGCTGCAGCTGCAGGAGCCTCCATGATTCACCCCAACGTTCCTGCCATAATGATCACCCCCATCTGTCCACATTCCTTATCCTTCCGACCAATTGTCGTACCAGCAGGAGTGGACCTCCAGGTAACCCGTCGCCTGTCGCTGAGCTGTGTCTATAATGTCGGTGACTCTGCACACCTGAGGGAACTTGGGTAAAGCCACCTTCAGCAGTAACTCCTTCAAAAGTGTTCAGAGAGAGCAGCTGGGGATTTAAAGGAGCCAAGGAAAGTGTCTGTGAGCAGGACTTCAGTGTGAATACATCCTCATTGTCTCAAATAAAGGAAAACTACTGCAGAAGCTGGGAATCTGAAAGAATGCTGGAGAAACTCAGCAGGTCTGGCAGCGAAGAAAAAAATGGAGTTAACGTTTGTTGTCGATATATCCGGAGTTCTGACGAAAGATTGCTAGACTTGAAACGTTAACCCAGTTATCTCTCCACAGGTGCTGCCAGACCTGCTGAGTTCCTCCAGCATTCCCCCGGCTACATTCCCCATTGTGTCCTGTTTGCAATTTGCTTTAATGGGTTGGTGAGGTTGGACCCAAGGTTGGCCCTGACCCTGACTGCCCCCTTCACCCTCACATCCAGCAGCAGCTGACGGCTTCAGGGACCCCTGCATCATGCACCTCTCCCTGACTTTCCATTTTGATGATTGCGAATCTTCTGACTTTCTCTTGCTGTCTTACCTCAAACTGAAAAGAGAATTTGATAAATGAAGTATCCTTCCCCTGATCTAATCCACCCCCATCATTTTCCGCAGCTATTCCACTTAGTTTGTCATCATATTAGATTCGCTTAGATTCCCTACAGTATGGAAACTGGCCCTTCAGCCCAACGAGTCTACACCAACCCACCAAAGAGTAACCCATCTGGACCCATTCCCCTATACATAGCCCTGACTGATGCACCTAACACTATGGGCAATTTAGCCTGGCCAATTCACCTGACCCGTACAACTTTGGATTGTGGGAGGAAACCCACACAGACACAGGGAAAATGTGCAAACATCACACATACAGTCACCCGCGGCAGGAATCGAAGCTGGGTCCCTGGGTCTGTGAGGCAGCAGTGCTAACCACTGAGCTACCATGCTGCCCATCCAAACACGGTATCAGTCACAGCTCTGTCTAGGTATGGCCGGCTGATTCCAGGTGTCTGAACTATCCTCGGTCAGATGCAGTGGAAGTCTCTTGAGAAACATAAGAGCCTTTGCCATAAATTTACAGAAACTGGGCCAAGGGGGAAAGAAATAATTTGGAAGATTGGATGAGAATTTCAACAAGGCTGTTTTCCCAATTTGGGGAATCACTATCCGCAGGAATCACTTGTGTGGCAAGGAATTAAATGTCTTAAGCTTTATTTTGTCAAATGCATGCCTCCTAATAATGTAGTTAAACACTAACTGGAACCACATTGGAACCAACCTCTTCATTTTAAATGGGATAGTGCAGAAACCAACCCGAGCATGAGCCACATTCTGGATTTCCTTCAGAAGGTTGTTGTTACTTCATCTTGGAACGTGTTCTTCCACAATCATGAGCATTCTCTCGTGACCTGTGCCCCATTTTCACCTGAGGCCATTTGGTCCATTGGGGTGTCTCCTGGATCTGCTTCCATTATGAGTTGGTCCTAAAGCCTGGGTTTTGTTTTCAGATTATGCTGTCACCTGACGCGAGGAACACTGCGTGGATTTCATTTGATGGACGGCAGCGACAAGAGATTTGCCATGGCGATAGGTAGGTCCCAAGGGGCATTGCCAGGAACCTGTGACTGTCATTCTGGAGGTGCCACGTCCTTCCTCCACCCGGGTGAGAGAGTGGCTTTGCTCTGCCTGTTCAGGGAGCTGTGTGGTCTGGCAGCTGGAACTATTTCCCAGCTGATGTTACTAGTGGTTGGAACAGTCGAACTGCAGTTTATTATACAAAAGAAATAAAATAAGAAAATGAAGCCACAGAAAATGGTTGAGGCCAAATCATTGAAATGTTTTCAAGATAAAGTTAGATATGAGCTTTGCCTGGAGCTCAAGGGATCAAAGAATCTGGGCAAAATTGGTGGCAAGGCACTGAGTTAAATGATCAGCCATGATCATATTGAATGATGGAGCAGGCTCGAAGGGCTGAATGGCCTGCTATATTCATTGTTTCTGGTTGTAAGTTTGCTCGCTGAGCTGGTAGATTTATTTTCAGGTGTTTTGTCACCATGCTCGGAAACATCATCAGTGAGCCTCCAGTGAAGTGCTGGTGTTATGACCCGCTTTCTATTTATGGGTCTTGGTCTGTTGTGGTTGGTGATGTCACTTCTGGTTCTGTTTCTGAGAGGTTGGTAAATGGGATCCAAGTCAATATGTTAGTTAATAGAGTTCAGGTGTAAATGCCAGGCCGCTAGGAATTCCCATGTGTGTCTTTGCTTAGCCTGTCTCAGATGGATGTATTGTCCCAATTGAACTGGTGTCCCTCTCCGTCTGTGTATATGGATACCACTGATAGTTGGTCATGTTTCTTGGTGGCTAGTTTCCTGCCCTTTTGTCTGATGTAATGTGTGTTGCAGTCCTTGCAGGGTGTTTTGTATATGACGTCCATTCTGCTGGTTGTTGGTACAGGCTCCTTTCAATTCATCAGGAGCTGTTTCAGTAGGTTTGTGGGCTACCATGATGGCTACGGGCTGGAATAGTCTGGTCATCTCCGAGATGTCTCAGTTTGCCTGCAGAGCTGGTAAATTTGTTCTCAGACATTTCATCACTATGCTGGGTAACATCATCAGTCTAGTCTCAAAGTTTCAGGGGCTACAGTCATTCACTGAGAGATCTGACTTTGTTAATTGCTGTGAACAATCTCCTTATACTTGCATCTGATCCAGTTAGATCTTCTTCGAATTGTCCAAAAGCTTTTGAACTAAATTTTTTAAAGTTGCTCATACTAAACACTAAACTAATGGCTTGATGTTTTCTCTCTCCAATCATAAGCCCCGACAGAATAAACAAGCTTCCATTAACATTCCAACCTCTGCATGAAAAAGTTGCCCCTTCAGTCCCTTTTATATCTTTCTCCTCTCACCCTAAGCCTATGCCCTCTAGTTCTGGACTCCCCCACCCCAGGGAAAAGACCTTGCCTATTTACCCTATCCATGCTCCTCATAATTTTGTAAACCTCTATGAGGTCACCCCTCAGCCCCCGATGCTCCAGGGAAAACAGCTCCAGCCTGTTCAGCCTCTCCCTATAGCTCAAGCCCTCCAGCCCTGGCAATATCCTTGTAAATCTTTTCTGAACCCTTCCCAAAATGTGTTAATTTTATTTAAATAGATAAAACCTGTCTCATTTATTCCCAGCGTCCCCAACAGATGTTTCTTGTAGTTTATAAGCTGTTGATCCTGTTACATTTACACTTGGTCAGGTTTGGTGCTCTAGGAAGTGCAGCCTGTGTGCAGTATGGAGCTTATCGACAGCACGGTTATCTCAATCTCAGTGACAGGAAACAAACCAGAGCAAGTGCAGGGAAATGATGATGTGGAGGTGCTAGTGTTGGACAAAGTCAGAAGTCATTACGAGGGGGCATAGCTTTAAATTAAGGGGTGGTAGGTATAGGACAGATGTTAGGGGTAGATTCTTTACTCAGCGAGTTGTGAGTTCATGGAATGCCCTGCCAGTAACAGTGGTGGACTCTCCCTCTTTATGGGCATTTAAACGGGCATTAGATAGGCATGTGGAGGATAGTGGGCTAGTGTAGGTTAGGTGGGCTTGGGTCGGCGCAACATCGAGGGTCGAAGGGCCTGTACTGCGCTGTATTTTTCTATGTTCTATATTCATGTGACACCAGGTTATAGTCCAACAGGTTTATTTTCAGAGCACTGCTCCTTTATCAGGTGAAAGGGAATGATGCAGAGAGGAGTGTGGAAGAGGCCATCAGAGAGATTTACATTTGTTCATCTAGACTGACTTTTCTTTTTAACAGCATCACCATCACTACCTCCTGCTACCCAGTCCCATCGATATGCTTCAGGGACCCGGTGAATGACTGGTTCGATAGTTTGGCCGAGTGTTTACACTGGAACGTGAGAAAGAAGCAAAGTCACCTCACGGATGTGGAGGACTACTGAGAGCGTTTCAGGCACAGCATGCCTATAACATCCCTGTTCACTGGAGTTCCTTTAAACCTGCAACATTGCGAAGAGCATTCCTACATATCACAACAATCTGTTTTGTGTGTGCTTCTTAAACAGTCCAGCAGGATGGTCTCCCTCTCCAGCCATTTGGTGAAGAGTGAGATGTTAATACCTGCTGCAGATTGGGTGAAAACAGTCACACGTGTGAAAGTACTAAGTACAGACAAGGCAGTTCCAGTGGAAGCATTTTGATAATGTCTGCAGCATTTGATGCTCTGGCATCTTAAGAATGTCACCCAACTCCTCATAAAAATGCTGCAAATCAAAAGGCTTGAGAGAAATATTGAGGAAGGATTCCAAGTTAGCTTTCTTCAGTTGTTCTGAAGGAGCGTGTGTCTGAAATGCACTAAAAAAATGGATCAGTTCCTGAAAGCTGTGGTCGTGGCGCTCAGTAACAATGACCCCCTTCTCTTCCAGACCAACCGATCCTGGGACAACCCCATCAAATACTCTGTACAAACTCCATCTCTCTCCTCTCACTGTCTCTATTTTCACGTTCTATTTTGTTGCGACTGTGCTTTTTTGTTACAATTTAAAGTGATGTTTTTGTAAAGCCAGAACAATAGGGCCTATGAGCTGCCAGGCTCTGTCGTGTGTGTGTGTGTGTGTGTGTGTGTGTGAGAGAGAGAGAGAGAGAGAGAGAGACAGACAAAGGGACTTTTGCTGAGTCAGCATCTGTTTTGAGTTTTTACCTCATTCTTGATTTTGTCAAACTCTGACACGGCTGCCCAGCAAGTTCATCGTCACTTTGTTCTTTTGACGAGAAGATCAGAAGTGCTGAAATGCAGAGTATGGGGTCTTGAGGGGAGGGGAGGGAGGGGCTCAGTTGGCTGAATGGTTGGTCTGTAAAACACAGTGATCCAACAGTGTGGGTTCAGTTCCCGCACTGGCTGAGGTTATCGTGAAGGATTCCCCTTTCTCACCCTCTCCACTCACCTGAGGCATGGTGACCCGCAGGTTAAACCCACCACCAGTCCCCCCTCTGTCATGAGAGAGCAGCCTATGATTGTCTGGGACTACGGTGACTTTATTCATTGAGAATCGAAGAATATTGTGTGAATATTTGCTTTATTAAAATAAACCTAAATCTTGTAAAGCTTTGGTAAAAACTAAAGGAAAGCCAATCATGTGAGGGTTAAAGGATAATTTATTTCCTCTCCATTTTGCTTCTGCTGCTTTGAGTATTTATTGTTGACAATCTCTAACGTTGCTGCTCCCCAGTAACCTGGTTGTTTGTCCCCATCGTATAGCTGCTGTTGAGGTCTGATGACGTTGTAAGCTGGTCTCATGTCAATTGTCAGGTCCACCTGAGGCCAAGGATCAAATTTTTTACCCATCCTTTCTGGGCAATTTTAAACTATTGTGATTTATTCAGTGGGATGTATTCCCTGCTGTAAATCCCTTGTGTGTCACTTAAAGAAGAACAATGAGCAAACATTTGCAGCTCTGAGCACAGTGATAACAAGAAGCGAGTCAGTGTAGGACAAACTGAGCCATCAGCCCATCTCGCTGCTGGGACGGTGTGTAGTGTGTTGCTCTCCCACGGGCAGAAAAGCTGCATGACCTATTGGCTGATGTATCCAAATTGGAGCTATGTCCCAAGAACTGTCTGTCACAGAAATTCACTAAACAATTAGTGTGCTGCATTTTGCAGTCTGTCACAGTCATTGCTAACGACTCGAGTCTATATCGGGCCATTGTTAAAAGGAGGCTGAAGTTTCCGTCCCAGCAGCTGCTCAGTGGGAGTTACACTTCCCGGGCTGCCTTCCCTTCTGACCTCTGTGAGGCTCAAACACCTAGGTGCCATTGTTAAGGCTTCTTCTTCCAGTTAATATCCAAATGTACAAAACCTGATGGAATTGGGTGACAAGTGAGAACTTTCAAAACTTTTGGATTTGAACATACTGCCACACTGTTTGGAAGGGGACACACTAAAAGTCTGAAACTAATCTAAATGGATTCAGCCTCAATGGGTAGAATTGACGGGGCTGTTCTCAGTAAAAACACACACAACTGCTTGATCATTACTGATCCTGGGCTGGGATCGAATGCTGCTTCAGATCATCACAATAACATCAATGTGGAGGAATTAAAGTTTTCATTCTGAATCAGACTGGTTCACCTTTCAGTTGGGATTTCTGAAAACCCAAACTGTGCAAATCTGTAACACATGATGATTACATGTCACTGTGTCAGGGTCTGCAGGATACATTGGAATATTGTTATATCAAGCAGTTTAATTAACACGAAATATTGTTTATTTGCACACACACAGCAGTTTTACTGTGCACTCAGTGGGATGGTTTAGCTGGTACAGAAGGTTTCAAATTGAATTTATATTTCTCCAATACATTCTGACCCCTAACAGTTCAGGAAATGGCCTGCATTGAACTTAGAAAAGTAAACTCAACTTGTTTTGATAAATAAATGTCATAAATGCATTTTAGTTCGTGTTGCTGTTGCAGCAAAGCTCATATTATTTTGCTGTTTAATCAGAAAGTGAACCAGATAAGGCAGACCATAAATAGGCATGTAAATGTAATTTATTAACATATCAGGTATTACAGCATCCCCTGTTATCATAGAATCTCACACTGAGTACTAGCACCAGTCTCATAAACAGGAAGGTCTGCATCTGTACAGAACTTTTCACAACTTCAGGGTATTCCAAAGGGGCTTTACACCCAGTGAAATACTTTTGGAGTCACTGCTGTAATTTACAATTTTTTTTAATGTGGGTGGATAGCGAGCAACATTATTCCACCATTTGCATGCACCTTCCAGTGAGATTCACTGGATAACTGTTGGGAACTGGAATTTCGATTCTTACATTTTCTTTCAACCTCTTGATTTAGACACAGAGCAATCTTTGCACCTGATTCTAGTTCCACTGAGCAAGATCAGTTCGGTGTGATTAGCAATGAGTTGGGCTAACTTCCTCTCGGTTTGCATGGGAAATGTATTTCCAACAAACTCTCACTGAGCCGAGCACTAGTTTCACACGCGTGATGTTTCTTAAATGAACATCAGAGTCAGTCGAGGAATATTTTATACCTCTGCCTTTTTTTAATGAGTTCACAATTTCAACAACAGTCTTGCTTTTTTCCCCTCTGGTATGAGCCAGGCCACTTCAGGAAAATATCTGACAAATATCCCACTTTTGAAAAAAACTGTTTTTATTTCTCAAACATCCAGTCACATTGAGGTTTGAATCTCTCCCATTGATCGATCAAGCTAAGAGAATACTGGAAATGCCCATCTTTCAAATGAGAATGATTGGTTTAATTCCAACTGTTCAGCTAAATTACATAATTCTAATGCAGGGTCAAATCCATGTCATTAAACATTGTGTTTCTTTCAGATAATTATCGCTAGCTAAGTATCACCAGCATTTTTATAGTTTTTAAGTTTCATTTCACTCTCTCTCTCCCGTAATTGATGAACCCAGCGATAACTGTTTACACAAAGTGGTTTCCTACTCCCTGGACGGTACAGCAGGAACTGCACAGAAGGGGTTTCTTTTCCAGTTATCATTCATTCATGGGATGTGGGTGTCGCTGGCTGGACCACCATTGTCCATCCATAAGCCCCCCCAGGAGAAGGAGCTGATGAACTGCTCTTTGATCTACTGCTGTCCACGTAGTATAGGGACACCCACAGTGCCCTTAGGGAGGGAGTTCCAGGATTTTGACCCAATGACACTGAAGGAACGGCAATATATTTTCAATTTAGGATAGAGAGTGGCTTGGAGGGGAACTTGCAAAGGATAGTGTTCCCATGTATCTGCTGCTCTTGTCCTTCCAGATGGGAGAGGTCACGTGTTTGGAAGGTGCTGTCTGAGGAGCGGTTGCAGTGCACGCAGTAACAGGCAAACTGGGTAGTTTATAAAGTTGTACAATTTAACTCATTCAACTAAACTTGTCTATCAGCATGTGTGCAATTAGTTCACTTTACACAAAAATATTTGATGGAAATGAGTTCCAGCTGTAAGTTGAAGTTGATTTGGAATCAGTTTGAAGGTGGACCCATAAAATGTTGCAAACTCTGGTTTGCAGTGAGCCATCCTGGCCAGACACTGTTGTTGCAATCCAACTTCTCATCTTTGGTGAGGATCATGAGGAAAATAAAGCAAGACCAGCATTTATCTTGTTGGTTGTTGGAGGTTGTCGTGAATTTCTATTTATTTTGATTCTGATCCCGGAATCATTTCGAAAGGGATGTGTTTAGTGCTGAATCTATACGGTGGTAGGTTTAGTGCTGAATCTGTACCGTGGTAGGTTTTGCACCAAGGTCTTGACAATAATGGATCAAAAGTGTGTTCTTTGTTTATGCACCACCCTAATCTGAACGTTCGACCCTCCCAACTCGAAAGCCAGAATCTGTCTTATTCCTACAATGTTGAATGCACTTTCCTCCTGTTTTAAGCCATGAAAACAGAGTTGTATGTGTGTGTTTCTTAGTGTGTACGTGCTAGTAATCCATCCTGTTTTGGCAAGGTTGGAATGTACCTTCACTCTTGCACTTTCATGGTTTTGCTTGTGGGATTACATTTGAATGTGACTTGCAGTGCATCTTGACTCCTTTACATAAAAAAAACTTCCAAAGGTTTGCTGGTTGAATCTTCTTTGATCATGTACTATTGGGTAATAATTTATTGTAAAGGTCTATATGTTATTAATTAAACTTCTTGGCTGCCTTGATTGGAATGCTGACGTTAATGTTTTTTGAACCTGTAGTATTTCCTGGGAAACTGTGTGAAAACCAGCTTTTCCTCTGTAGATTTTATTCCTCCATTGTTGAACTAATCAGTAAAACAGAACTAAATCTCCAAGCAAATTATGATTCTTTTTACAAAGAAAGTGTTTTCTAAACTCTAATAAATCTACACAACATTTTGTTAAATTCGTAACCAATACCACTTATCTTCTCTACATAATGTACGGAATGCAGTGGACAGTTTCACTTGTAATAGTGAGCTTAGATAAACCTCTCTCAGTACTTCCGAAAATGTAATAGCAGTCCTAGCAGACTTGGAAATGTGTTTAAAATTGTGTAAAAGCTACACACATTAAACCGACTGCCTCTTATAAATTTATCATTAACTGTGCAATTTTATTACACTTAGAATTTCTACTTAAATGTAAATATATCATTAGATTTTGATTGTAATTTAAATATCTTTAAATCTTCAATTGTTCTTGGACTTTATTCATTTGATTTGAGTTTAGCGAATTGTAACATTTATAGCAATTCAACTTCTTTTTAACAACCAATTTGAAGAATCCCAGTGCTTCTAAAGTTTCCTTTCTCTGTTTTTACTGTACTCTATGTTTGGGTTTTTATTTAAATCTGAAAAACAGTTGCGTCGAACGTACTGAAAAGGTTCAGACCCTGAACCGTGAATTACCAGCAAATTGAATAGTTTCTGCATTGTAACTGGGATCATAATGTTTTCTGTTTATACAACTTGATATTTGTTGAACGTTAGTAAAATTGTTATATGTAGGAGACTATTTTTCAAATCTTTTACTAAATAAATTAACCTGTGTTTTATATATGAAGGCTTCTGATGGTTTATATTTGGTCATTTTGCTGATTATTTTTTCAAGATTAAGATTAATTCCAATGTTGTGGTTCTGCTCGCCAAGCTGGAAGTTTTTGCTGCAAACGTTTCGTTCCCTGGCTAGGGAACATCATCAGTGCTGTTGGAGCCTCGTGTGAAGCGCTGCTTTGATGTTTCTTCCGGTATTTATATTGGTTTGTTCTTGCCGCTTCCGGGTGTCAGTTTCAGCTGCAGTGATTTGTATGTGGAGGCCGAACCTATCAACAAGGACGGCATACTTAAACTACTGGACCTGTGCCTCACCACACTTTACATTCAACAATCAGATATACGAACAAATCAACGGAACACCCATGGGATCACCAATCTCGGGACTCATAGCAGAGGCAGTTATGCAAAGGTTAGAACATACAGCCATACCACAAATCCAACCCAAACTCTGGATCAGATATGTTGATGACACCTTTGTAATCATCAAAAACACAGATATAGAAAAAACACACCGAATCATCAACGCCACACTCACAGGAATCCGATTCACACGAGAAGAGGAAAAGGATAGCCAACTCACATTCCTAGACGTGTTAGTAGAGAGAACACCCAACGGAGAATTCACCACAAGGGTACACAGGAAACCAACACACACAGACCAAGTCTTAAACTATGAAAGTAACCACCCCAACACACACAAACGAAGCTGCATCAGGACACTATTCAAAAGGGCCACAACACACTGCAGTAGACCAGAACTGCGAAAAGAGGAAGAGGAACATCTATACAAGGTATTCACCAAAAACGGATACCCACGCAACTTTATCACCAGATGCCTAAGAGATAGACCGAGGAACAAGGACATGCCACAACCAAAAGGACTAGCCACTCTACCATACGTCAGGAGCGTCTCAGAACTGACAGCCAGACTACTGCGACCCTTAGGACTCATAACAGCACAGAAGCCAACATCCACGCTCAGACAACAACTCACTAGAACAAAGGACCCAATACCCAGCATGAGCCAAACTAACGTAGTTTACAAAATACCATGCAAGGACTGCACAAAACACTATATAGGACAAACAGGAAGACAGCTAACAATCCGCATCCATGAACATCAGCTAGCCACAAAACGACACGACCAGCTATCTCTAGTAGCCATACACTCAGACAACCAGCAACATGAATTTGACTGGGAAAACACCACTATCATAGGACAAGCCAGACAGAGAACAGCCAGAGAATTCCTAGAAGCATGGCATTCATCCCCAAACTCCATCAACAGACACATTGACACATTGGGCGGCACGGTGGCACAGTGGTTAGCACTGCTGCCTCACAGCGCCTGTAGACCCGGGTTCAATTCCCGACTCAGGCGACTGACTGTGTGGAGTTTGCACGTTCTCCCCGTGTCTGCGTGGGTTTCCTCCCACAGTCACAAAGATGTGCGGGTCAGGTGAATTGGCCATGCTAAATTGCCCATAGTGTTAGGTAAGGGGTAAATGTAGGGGTATGGGTGGGTTGCGCTTCGGCGGGTCGGTGTGGACTTGTTGGGCCGAAGGGCCTGTTTCCACACTGTAAGTCTAATCTAATCTAAAAAAATTGACCTGGACACCATATACAAACCACTACAGCTGAAACTGACACCCGGAAACGGCAAGAACATCCATCAACAGACACATCGACCTGGACCCCACATACAAATCACTGCAGCTGAAACTGACACCAGGAAGCAGCAAGAACAAACCAATATAAATACCGGAAGAAACATCAAAGCAGCGCTTCACACGAGGCTCCAACAGCACTGATGATGTTCCCTAGCCAGGGAATGAAACGTTTGCAGCAAAAACTTCCAGCTCGGCGAGCAGAACCACAACAACGGATACCCGCGCTACAAATCTTCAATCAGATATTAATTCCAATCTTGCAGCAATGTTGTAAAGTCAAATGTTGAAAGGTAGGGAGGAAAGGGAGGAGCAAATGTTGAAAAATTGCACTCACCAGGGAAAGGGCACTGACAAAGTAAGAGGGAACTAAAAACTGACAAATCTCCAGATGCTAATGTTTTTCAGTCTAGAGTCATCGCAGAAGCAGGTGCTGAGATAGTTAATGTGTAGGTATTAATATTCCAAAATCTCCTAGAGTCTGGAAAGGGCACATCAGATCAGAAAATAGTAAATGTGACTCCCCTGTAAAAGAAAAGGGCAATATAGGAAACAGGAAATGACAGAGCAGTTAACATTTCTTAGAGTTAAAACACTGGAATCTAGTATAAAATGATTTTTTAGAAGTCTGTTTCTGTTCTGAGTGCAAAATGAAAAGCTTCAACTTCTAGTCTCTTAGTAGTGTTTGAAATATTAGCATGCAGGTGATTAGGCAAGGAAATGAAATGGAATATAAAAATTGGGAGCTTTAGCAACAATTTTACAGGATATTGAGACCATGTCTAGTATACTAGATGGTAGCACAGTGGCTCAGTGGTTAGCACTGCTGCCTCACAGCATCAGGGACCCAGGTTCAGTTCCAGCCAGTGCCACACTACTATGCGGAGTTTGCACATTTTCACCCTGTGTTTCCTCTGGGTGCTCCGGTTTCCTCCCACAGTCCAAAAATGTGCAAATTAGGATGAATTGACCATAGTGTGCAGGGATGTGCAGGTTCGGTGGATTAGCCGTAGGAAATGCAGGGGCTTACAGGGATCGAGTGGGTCTGGATGGGATGCTCTTCAGACGCTCAGTGTGGACTCGATGGGCCTAATGGTCTGCTTCTATACTGTGTAGGGATTCTATACTGCGTAGTTTGGTCTCCTTATTTAAGGAAAAGCATTTGGAGAAGATTCACTCAATGAAATGATCTTCCGAGAACAGTTGGAGAGGCTGGGTCTGGATCCATTACCATTTAGAAGGATGAGAGGTGATCTCAAAGAGATATAAGATCCTGAGCGAATTTGACAGGGAGAGGCCAGAACGAGGGAACAGTTTATAAATGAGAGGTCTTCCATTTAGGATGATGAATTGACTTCACTAAAGTGATCTGTTTCACTTTGATGTTATCACTTCTCCCAGAGTTCCTGCAGAATTGTGCAGATGTGGATGTTCATTAATTCCATCATTTAACTTGAGCTGTAAGAAAGCAGCAATTATTGGAGTGAGTGGGATAGGTCATGTGGTTGGAAGTTACACTGTCCATATCCATGGACTCCCAAGCTTATCTACTGAAGGTCACAGGTCGCTGGTGATTTTACTGATGCACTCTTAGTTGGTCACTCCTCCAGCCATTGAGACTCTGGGTTTTAGTCTGTCCTGTTAAAGGGTAAAAAATGAAGTCTGCAGATGCTGGAGATCACAGTTGAAAATGCGTTGCTGGTTAAAGCACAGCAGGTCAGGCAGCATCCAAGGAATAGGAAATTCAACGTTTCGGGCATAAGCCCTTCATCAGGAATGAGGAGAGGATGCCAGGCAGGCTAAGATAAAAGGTAGGGAGGAGGGTGTGTAGGTAACTAGTCCAGAGGTATTACCACCGCACTGCTACCTACCATCACCTGATTGGTGATGTCAATGTTAGACTATAAATAAATTATTAACACACCTATTCTCACCGTGCCCCAGTTTCATACAACATGAAAACAGGCCCTTCGGCCCAAACAGGTCCATGCTAACCATGGTGCCCATTGTCTCCCGAATGTCACTGGCCTTTTGGTACCTAACACTGCCGTTTTCGTGAGGGAGACCTGCACAGTCCAGCCAACCCAAACTGTCATTTCATGGTGTGAAAGCAGTTGTTGTGGACTGTCTTTGCACTGAATGAATTTAAAAGTGTGAGCACTTTCTGCACCAGACTTTGAAGTGCTTTTTTGTGTGTGTCAGGGTCAGAATTAGAAACCATTGACATCAGACCAGGTCAAATACAGCATCTGTGCCTCAGCTGCCAGTGACAGATTTAGTTCAGGAGTCATCAGGCTGGTTGCAAAATGAATCGTTTGTGATAGGTGGGCAGTGATTTCAGGCACGTGGCTGTCTGACTGAGGGACCAGAAACCAATGAATTCTGATTGAACTGTTGCTTCCCCACTGGACCTTTTGGGCAGGAAGTTCCCTGCTTCCCCAACCCCCACCCCCCCCCAATCCCCCTCAGTGTTCTTTTCTGTCTGTACCTGACCTACAGTTAGTTACCTGGATGTGAATGGGTCACGGAGGTGCCACCATTACAGAGAAGGTTAGAAATGAGCACCAATGGGAAGTTGTGGTCGGGGTGAGGGAGGATTTATTCTGGCCTCAACACCAGAGTCCAGAAATTGTAGGGATCCAGGGAATGTCATTATCCACGAGCTCCAGTAGGGAAGGGGTTCCAGGCTGGAGTACCGCCTCGTTTAGAAATGGACCAAGATTAGACCCCCTCTACAGATACTTCCCTAAGCCTCGTCCAGGTGTGATGACCTGCACTTTGGAAATATTCACAGGCTTCCTGCAGATTCTGTGTAAACAGAATGAAATTTCTAGGGATCGGGGCCTTTTCTAAATAAGCTGTTGTAGTGAGGGCCGCTGCCTGTTCTGTTAACGGTTTCCTCCATTGGAGTGTGATTAAGACCAATTCTAGCCTCCTTAACTTTCACCAAAGCTTTGCCTCCAATTCTATTCCTTCTACAGTTTTTCACTCAAATGTCCAACTTTCATCCTGCTGTGACTTCTCACAATCACAGTGCTGCTGAGTTTCCCCTCTCTGCTCTCGTTTACCCCAAAAACCCTGCTCACCCCCCACACAGCTCCCGGTATTGCCTCTGACCCAGTGAAGAACACTTCATTACACCAGTGGGTTATTTTTGAAAGAGCTGTAGGGATGAATGAACCAAAAGGAGGAAGAACAGCAAAGGAACTTTACCTTTTAGTAATGCGTTGAGTTATTAAGTCAGGAGTGTGATGGAATACTCCCCACTTACCTGGATAAGTGCAACTTCAACAACACTGAAAAATGCTTGATATTATTCAAGGCAAAGTAGCCTTCCTGATTGGTACCACATCCACAAACAGCCCCCACCGACGCTCAGTAGCAGTAATGTGTACAATCTCCAAGATGCACTGCAGAGTTCCCCAAATATCCTCAGATATCCAGAAGTAGAAGGGCAGCAGATACATGGGAACATGACCCCCTCCAGTGTCCCCTCCAAGTCACTCACTGTCTGCCTTCAAAATATACCACTGTTCCTCCACTGTCATTGGATCGATATCCTGGAATTTCCTCCCCTAAGGATAATGTGGGGTTTCTGCGCTCAGGAATATAGCTGTTCAAGAAGGCAGTTTACCACCACCACCACCTTCTGCAGGGATGGGCTATAAAATGCTGTTTAAATGCCAGCATTACTCATGCCCAATACACAATTAATAAAACAAAACAAGGAAACTGAGGCGAACTTTTCATCGCCATATCACATATTTGGCACATATCCAGCCTCGCAAACAATTGTCAATAATCCATATCAGATTTACAAGCAAGTCTTCAAGTTACCTACTTTCCCTCATTAATGTTAACAAGGTCCTGTCTGAGAGAAAGTGGTTTCACCCCAAGCCAGGATTTGTTCACAAAGCGAGGGTTTGCTCGCTCGCATTTTGTGTGCTCCTGATAAATGGAAAACTGACTCTGGAGTCCCCTCTCTCGCTCTCGTGCTATCCCCTTTCTGCTGCAATGGGAATACACAGCACCAACCAAAGCTGACCACATAAACAATGGACCTTAACTCTGGCTCTTACTGACCCTCTGTCACAGACACTCCCTCACCGACTCACTGCACCACCCCCACCCCACAACACACACACACACACTCACTTTCCCTCATATACACACCCTCTGTCACAGACACTCCCTCACACTGACTCACTGCACCACCCCCACCCCCACCCCACAACACACACATACACATTCCCTCATATACACACGCTCACTCAGATATCCATCACACTGACACACGACTGCCAACACCTTGCTCTGCGCACACACCCATACAAACAAACTTCCCCATAGACACACTCATATTCCTTCATGCATATCCACACACCCACATATGCACACACACCCCCATTCCTTTTACTGGGGATGTGTAATTAGACCAGGAGCGGTGGTGCGGAGGATGTAGAAGAGGGGTTCGAATCTGTTGGTCAGAGGCTGTAAAGGGTTGAATGAAATCTGCACCATCCTGTAGCTCTGCCCATTGACCACACTAACATGAACAGCTGGCGCTCTCAGGGGTAGTAAGTCTGGTACATGCAGTGGAAACACTCTGTATACAGAAAGGTCCTAGCCATGAGGATGAGGAAGGTACCACAAAAGTGATTGTCTTACCTGTGGACTGAATAGCCTCCCTCTTTGGATAAAAGAAAATCTGAAATTATGAACCTAATGACGATCATGGAACCATCGTTGTTTGTTGGAAAACCCCAGCTGGTTCACTAATGCCCTTTAGGGAAGGAAACTGCCATTCCTACCTGCTCTGGCCTCCATGTGACTCCAGACCCACAGCAATGGGTCAAATTACTCAAAGTTCTCAGTTTCCCTAAAGAAGCAAAATAATGCTGATGCTGGAAATCTGAAATCAAAGCAGAAAGTGCTGGGGAAACTCAGCAGATCTGTAGTATCTACAGAGAGATAAACAGAGTGAACATTTCAAGTCCAGAAGCAGAGTCACATCACATTTGAAGTATTAACTCTGTTTCTCTCTCCACAGATGCTGCCAGACCTGTCGGGTTTCTTCAGCACTTCCTGTTTTTATTCCTCAAATTTCCCGTCTGATGAACTTAGTTTAACACAAAACATTGACCAGGTTTCTGTGCTAAACTCCAAACGGTTTATGAGAAATCAATCCATTCTAAACTCAGCAAACAAGATATAAATGAACAATGTATAACACTGGTCGTAAACCCCTACACTGACGCACACACACACACACACAGGCACAGAAAAACAAAAAACATTGATGTTACGAATGGAGAAAATATATTAGGTGAGCACAGTTCAATAGCACCAGGCCACAGGATTCAACGTGGTGCCCTTTTGTTTCTTCCAAGTCCTTCTGATCTCCAATCGTTTTCTTTATCTTCTCCCCAAATCCTTTCAGTTCTTTACTGCAGTTGCAGTTATCTCAGTCCCTGATTCGAGGCAGCAGCTTCTAGGAAGATGGGGAGAGAGAATAGCGAGCTCACTTTCTTCCAATTGTTTGTTCCTTCTCTGTATGGAGAGAGCAGTGCTGCCTTATAGAGTCAAGAGGCTTTCTGCCGCGGGATTGCTCACACACTGACTGGGCAGCCGCCCAGGGGCCAATCAGAAAGTTGTTGTCATACCAATGACTCCTGACCCATACAACTGGTCCTGATTAACCAATCAACAGCCTGTCTCTGGGTAAAGCTGGCCGGAATCCCCAACCAGGCTGCTGATGGCTCTCCAGCACCTTGCCACACTGCTTAAACAAAGCAACAGTGTAAACACAACTCACAATGAGTTCCAGCAACTTGTCTTAAAGCTGTGTCATCTCAGTCCATGGTCTACTCAGCTTAAAGCTGTATCCTTTTCCCATTTCGGTCCACGGTCCAAAAATAAAAAAAACAAAAGGCTGTGGATTTTCCAATTGGCAACATTGCAATATGATATTACTAGAGATGAGAGACCGTAGTTATGAAGAGTAACTAGATATTCTGTTTCATTAGAGGGTAAAGAGGAGAATTGATCTGGATTTTCAAATTTATTGAGGAACAGTTTCCATTCGTCTGTGAGTTAATAACTGGAGGGGATTATTGCTATACTGTGCAGAAAAAGTTAGAATATTTTTAACAAAAGAGATTCCCAACCAAAATTCAAGCAAGAATCTAAATCAGGTTCTAAAACAAACTCAGATAAATATGTGAGAAAGTAAAATGGAATGTACAAGTTTAACTCAAATGGCAGCTGTTGTATTTTGAAAGCAGAGGGAGGGATAGCTGTAGAGTCTGGGGTATCATCATTCAGGTGTGATGTGAAATCATGACAGGATCCAACTGGACCCAAAAGCTTCCATCTCACAGGCTGAAGAACAGCAAGGAATTCCCCCATGTCCAGGACAACAGCAACGCAATAACTGGTCATTTGTCTTGTTGCTCTTGGTCGAATCCTCCTGTGTATAAACTATGTTTGCTCACAACAGTGATTACACCAGAAGACTAATCCATTCCTTGTGAAGTAATTAAAAACAAGGGCATGAGGGTCTTTTTGGACGTGGGACAATGGACAACCAAGAGGAATATTTCTGCTCTCACCATCATTAATGCAAAGTTTTTCCTTCTCTTCCTCACCTTAAATCTAGATCAGACCGGTTTCCAGATTACTGAGCCAAGCTCACCTGCCAGACAAACTGCCCGTGCTTACTGAGTTCACTTGATGTGACATCACCCATCACGTTCCACCTTTTAGCTCGAGTTCTCTCCAGCTTCATTTAACCTTCCATTGAAGTAAATTAATCTAAAACAATATCTTTAGAAAGAAATCCATATGCCCTGAATTATAACTCTCAAGAACAGCAAAGTAGCCAATGACAATATTTAATTCAGCACCTTCCAACCTTCAGACCTTTGCAAACTCTTCATTCCCTTCAGTGAAATCACAACCCTGTGGTTTAGTTGTTTTATCTGGGAGAATCCATCCTGTAACTAATCTCTGAAAATGATCTGTTTATACGGCTTACAAATTCATTGAAATATACAGAAAGTTTTCTTGTAATATATCTCCTCTGACCTCGTTGTTTCTTTGTACCTGGGAGAATGTGTGCCTGTCAGTGACCCTGAACTGTACATTCATTGATTAGACATGAAATAAATGAAGAACAATGGAGAGTGCACATATTGGGAGGACATTGCGGACATCTAGAAATAAGATGGATGAGCTTGAGGCTCTTTTGGAATTTGGCAGATACGATATTGTGGGGATAACTGAGACGTGACTTCAAGTGGACAAGGCCTGGGAAATGAATATTCAAGGCTACATGTGCTATTGTGAGGACAGACTGACGGGCAGAGGGGGTGGGGTGGCCTTGTTGGTAAGGGAGGATATTCAGTCCCTTGCGTGGGGGAACCTACAGTCAGGGGATGTAGAGTCAGTGTGGATAGAGCTGAGAAATACTAAGGGTAAAAAGACCCTCTTGGGCGTTATCTACAGGTCCCCAAACAGTAGTCTGGATGTCGGATGTAAGTTAAATCAGGAGCTGAAATTGGCCTGTCACAAAGATGTTACTACAGTTGTTATGGGGGATTTTAACATGCAGGTAGACTGGGAGAATCAGGATGGTATTGGACCTCAAGAAAGAGACTTTGTGGAGTGCCTCAGAGATGGATTCTTAGAGCAGCTGGTGCTGGAGCCGACCAGGGAGAAGGCAATTCTGGAACTGGTATTATGCAACGAACCAGAATTGGTCAGGGACCTCAAATTGAAGGAGCCATTGGGAAGTAGTGACCATAATACAATAAGCTTCAATCTGCAATTTGAGAGGGAGAGGGTACAATCGGAAGTGACAATATTTCTGTTGAATAAAGGGAACTATGGAGCTATGAGGGAGGAGCTGGCCAAAGTTCAATGGTGCAATACCTTAGCAGGGATGACAGTGGAGGAACAATGGCAGATATTTCTGTGTATAATGTAGAAGTTGCAGGATCAGTTCTTTCCAAAAAGGAAGAAAGATCCTAGGAGGAGGCATGGGTGGCCGTGGCTGATGAGGGAAGTTAAGAAACATATAAAGTTAAAAGAGAAAAAGTGTAACATAGTAAAACTATGTGGGAAAACAGAGGACTGGGAAGCTTTTAAAGAACAACAGAGGATTACTAAGAAGGAAATACACAGAGAAAAAATGAGGTATGAGAGTAAACTGGCAAAAACTATAAAGGAGGATAGTAAAAGCTTTTTTAGGTATGTGAAAGGCAAAAAAATGATTAAGACTAAAATTGGGCCCTTGAAGACAGAAACAGGGGAGTATATTACAGGGAACAAAGAAATGGCAGAAGAATTGAATTGGTACTTCATTGGGGAAAACACAAGCAATCTCCCTGAGGTAACATTGGCTGAAGGACCTGAACTGAAGGGAATTTATATTTGCCAGGAATTGGTGTTGGAGAGACTACTAGGTCTGAAGGTTGATAAGTCCCTGGGGCCTGATGATCTACATCCCAGGGTACTGAAGGAGATGGCTCAAGAAATCGTGGATGCGTTGGTGATTAATTTCCAGAGTTCGATAGATTCAGGATCAGTTCCGGCATATTGGAGGGTGGCTAATGTTATACCACTTTTTAAGAAAGGTAGGAGAGAGAAAGCAGGAAATTATAGACCAGTTAGTCTGACCTCAGTGGTGGGTAAGATGCTGGAGTCTATTATAAAGGATGAAATTACGACACATCTGGATAGTAGTAACAGGATAGGTCAGAGTCAACATGGATTTATGAAGTGAAAATCATGCATGACTAGTCTTCTGGAATTTTTTGAGGATGTAACTCTGAAGATGGACAAGGGAGATCCAGTAGATGTAGTGTACCTGGACTTTCAGAAAGCTTTTGATAAAGTCCCACATGGAGGTTAGTGAGCAATATTAGGGCGCATGATATTGGGGGAAAAGTACTAACTTGGATTGAAATTTGGTTGGCTGATTAGGAAACAAAGAGTAGTGATAAATGGCTCCATTTCAGAATGGTAGGCAGTGACCAGTGGGGTACCTCAGGGATCAGTGCTGGGACTGCAGCTTTTTACTATAAATGTTAATGATATAGAAGATGGTATTAGTAATAACATTAGCAAATTTGCTGATGATACTAAGCTGGGTGGCAGGGTGAAATGTGATGTGGATATTAGGAGATTACAGGGTGACCTGGACAGGTTAGGTGAGTGGTCAGATGCATGGCAGATGCAGTTTAATGTGGATAAATGTATGGTTATCCACTTTGGTGGCAAGAACAGGAAGGCAGATTACTACCTAAATGGAATCAATTTAGGTAAAGGGGCAGTACAGAGAGATCTGGGTGTTCTTGTACACCAGTCAGTGAAGGTAAGCATGCAGGTACAGCAGGTAGTGAAGAAGGCTAATAGCATGCTGGCCTTCATAACAAGAGGGATTGAGTATAGAAACAAAGAGGTTCTTCTGCAGCTGTACAGGGCCCTGGTGAGACCACACTTGGAGTACTGTGTGCAGTTCTGGTCTCCAAATTTGAGGAAAGACATTCTGGCTATTGAGGGAGTGTAGCGTAGGTTCACGAGGTCAATTCCTGGAATGGCGGGATTACCTTACACTAAAAGACTGGAGCGACTGGGCTTGTATACCCTTGAGTTTAGAAGACTGAGGGGGGATCTGATTGAGACATATAAGATTATTAAAGGATTGGAAACTCTGGAGGCAGGAAACATGTTTCCGCTGATGGGTGAGTGCCGAACCAGAGGACACAGCTTAAAAATAAGCGGTAGGCCATTTAGGACAGAGACGAGGAGAAACTTCTTCACCCAGAGCGTGGTGGCTGTGTGGGATGCTCTGCCCCAGAGGGCAGTGGAGGCCTAGTTTCTGGATTCATTTAAGAAAGAGTTGGATAGAGCTCCCAAGGATTGTGGAATCAAGTGTTATGGAGATAAGGCAGGAACAGGATACTGATTAAGGATGACCAGCCATGATCTTATTGATTGGTGGTGCAGGCTCGAAGGGCAGAATGGCCTACTCCTGCACCTATTGTCTATATCTGGAGACGTGAGTGTGTGTTAGTGGGAGAGTGTGAGTAAGAGTGTGTGAGTGCAAGTGTGATGAATGAGTGTGTGTGCATGTTAGTGAGTGAGTGTGAATGAGTATGCAAGTGAGTGTGAGTGTTTGAATGAGTGAGTGAGTCAATGTGGGTGAGTGTGAGTGAAAGTATGTGAGTAAGTCTGAGTATGAGAGTGTGAATGAGTGTGAGAGTGAGTGAATGACTGAGTGTTAGTGAGGGAATGAATTAGTGAGTGTGTGTGTGAGTGAATGAGTGTGAGTGAGTGAATGGGTGTGAAGTGTATCACATAAGAAAACAACCCATATGAATCACTGAAAGCAAAGAGGGTTGCATTATAGGTTTTATACAATTGTGGTTTTTATTCTTTACAAATTATAATTTGTAAAGTGGTTGTTGAGTATAACCGTACGACATAGAATTTAGCGCAAAATATTACAGTGTGGTACAACTGAAATTGTATGTTGAAAAAGACCTGGATTGTTTGTTAAATCTCTCAGCTTTTAGAATGGCCATGTTGGGTTCGGTTCTTTCATAAGTAAATCCCAGAATTCTTTGGAAAGTGACATTGTTGTTATTTATGGAGGATTTGTGGTTCAAATATTGTTTGCTCCAAGGAGAGTTAATTGTGATGTACATAATGGAGAAAGTGAATAGAAGGAACTCTTTACAGAGGAAGTTTGTGTGCAGCACATATACCAGCATGTGTGTGTTGGGCCAAATGGCCTCTGTGCTGTCAAAGTTTAGTTAGTTATAGTCAGAGTTAGGAATTAAGTTCTACCAATGCTGCATCATGTTTCATCTTCATACCATATTAGTTAAATATTCAAAATGACCAATCCACCACATAGACAAAGATAAACTTGTTTACTTAACTCTCAGTTTATCATCAGTTTAGTCCCACATCATTGTGAGGATTCTGTGGGGCTTCTCTAATTTAGGACTTGAGTATTCTGCTTTCCTTTCATCCCACCACAAGGGGGCAGTGGCTTAGCTCTGTACTCCATCCTTCCAACTCTCCATTGCTTTCTTCCTGTTATTATGCTCCTTAAAACCTGTCACCTTAACTGAACATTTAGTCACATGTCCTGAACTAGCTCCTGGATCTTTTATCCAATTACATCCCTGGGAAGCACCTTCCGAAATTTTGTTCAACATCCCAGGTGGCTATGTAAATGCAAGTTGTAAATATCACTGGGACAAGTAACCAATACTGAAACCCACATTGACCTTTTTAACAGCAACATCTGTTTCAATTTGTGACACCCCCAAATGAAAAGCTGTTCAGCTGCAATAAGGATTTCACACACAAATACTTCAGATAATATTTTGTTCACTACCCTTCTTGGAAAAAAAGACTTTATTTAAAAAATAATTCTGCTGCAGAGTTACAGTCAGTACATTCTTTTACAAAGTGGCTAGGCAAAGCATTTCAACAAGTTATGGAGGTGAATTTTACTCAAATTCAGGTCCCAATATAATAGTAACACTTGATCAACACAAAGCTAGAACTCTTCTTAGTATAGTTTAATTCTTATCTGCTACATTCGCTTTTAACATTTATATCTCCCAGTAGTGAGGGAGATGATGTGGACTGGTTCAGAAATTCCTGATGCGTGACTCCAGACCAGAGTGTCCAGGCTGGAATCCCCTTGAACCATGTTATTGTGTGTTACTGTGTGTATGATCTTGCTCCAGTACGGTGAGGTTCCACACCAGGAGCAGGACCTTACATGATCCATTGTTCCGTGACTCAGTAGTTAGTGATGCAGCCAGTCAGCAGATTGACTCCCAGTGTTTGTCTCCATGTGTCTTTTCAATGAGTTTTATGGCCCCCCCACCCCCGACCCCAAAACATGGTTTACTTCTGGGCAGTTCCCCTGAGACCCCCACCTTCCCTCTGAAAGATGAAGGGTTTCAGTTACATTGAGAAACCTAAGAGGAGACTTGTTGGGGTTGTTTAAAATCGTCAGGGGCCTGGGCAGAGTGGACAAAGAGAAACATTGGTGGAAAGGGAGAGGATGATGGGATTTCAATTTAAGGGGATTGGCAAGATGATGAGAGACATTTACCCAGTATCTAGAAGTGGCGGTTGCTGAGTTAATTGTGACTTTCAGAGATAACCAGACGAGCGTCTGAAGAGTGGGAATTGACAAGGGAGAGGTCATTGAGAGTGGGACTGGCTGGAAACATTCCCTGAGTCAATGATTCCCCAGCTGAGAGAATGAATCTGACACTAGATCCAAAACCAAAGTGAAATGTAATCCTGGAAAATGTTTGAAGTTATTTATCCCAAGACAGTTATGTGCCTTTTTCAATGATGCCCAGTATTTTCAGGTGTGTACAGACACAATATTGAGAATATCAAGGGAAGAATCCAGGACCATTCGTGCATGGATTTAGTGCATTAACCTATCCCAGGCTGGATGAACACAACACAATGAGGAACTTGTCAAACATACACTGAGCAGCTCGAGTGTGACTTTTCCCCTTTGCTTACATTTTCTTCGCATCAGTCACTTGACGCCTTAAAATGGTAATTTATTTGGAATAAGGTGAGTGCAATTGTTCAGATTTGGAATCTTTATATTGAATTAGATGTACGGTATTGAACAAAGTAAAAATGAACATTGTGCTAATTTAACAGAGGTCAATCAATTCCGGATGGTCCAAAGGGAACATCTGCCTTGTTCCTCTTCTTTTTAAACACTCAGTCAATTCACTAAATCACAAAAACCCCAAGCTCAGTGATTTATCGTTGAAAATAATGCATAAAGATAAGACAAATTCAATACTTGATCAAGTAATTAATTATTGACAAAAGGAAATGAAATAAAATCCAACTCACATCATTATTAACACCATTGAATGGTCCAATGCCATTACTTGGGGAAACAGTAATTTCTGACCTTCCTAGGCAAGGTTTCTTCAGCTGTAGGAGGTTAACTTTCCAATGCTATCCCATGAACTCGGGCCAGCATTCCCATGCTAGCCCTAGGAGAAACCACAAATACTTAGGGCAGATATTGTTCAGTCAAGTAAACAGTCACAGACACTGACTGCCCTCTGAATGGAGGCCTTATATCTGCACATTAGGAAAACCTGCAGCCCTTTAAAGGCTTCAGTCTCAATCTCTACTCCCCCCATCCCACAACACTGCAGGTAAAGGTGCAATGTCTCGATATCAATATGATCGAATCTCTAGCAAAATCCCTCCATCACATGTTCTGGAATTTATTGGCAAAATCTTCAAAGTTGGGCAGTTTGAGGCAGTTGTACATTCACCGTGAAGCAGTGATCTGTGGCCACTTTGGGTTTCAGAGGTGCACTGGGTTGCAGGAGAAGGTGTAGGTCTGGGAGGGGCTTCAACAAGAACACAAGGGATCAGAGCAGGAGGCCATTCGGGCCATCGATCATGGTTGACCTCTACCTCACCTCCAATTTCCCACCCGCTCACTATAATCTCTTGATTCCCAAGAGACCAAAGAGCTATTTCCCTCCACCTTAAATTTATTGCCTGCATTTGGCCCATATCCCTCTAGCCCTTTCTTATTCATATACCTGCCCAAATGTCTTTTAAATGTTGTAACTGTACCTGCATTTACCACTTCTTCTGGCAATTCATTCCACATAAGAACTACCCTCTGAGTGAAAATGTTACCTCTCATGTTCCTTTTAATCTTTTATTCTCTCACCTTAGAAATATGCCCTCTAATTTTAAACTCCCCTACCTTAAGGAAAAGACCTTTGCTATTCATTTTGTCTATGTCCCTCATGATTTTATGAACCTCAATAAGGTCACCCCCTCAAACTCCAGTGAGAAAAATCCCAGTTTATCCAGCCTCTCCTTATAACTCATACCGTCCCATCCTGGGAACCTCCTTGGAAATCTTTTCTGAACCCTCTCCAGTTTAATAATGTTGTCCATATAACAGGTCGACCAGAATTATGCACAGTACTTCAAAAGTGGCCTCATCAACACCCCATACAACCACAACATGACCTCTCAACTCCTGTACTCAGTGGTCTGAGCATTGAAGGCTAGTGTGCTAAACACCTTTGTAATCAGTTTGTCTACCAGTGACACAACTTGCAAAGAATTATGTACCTGAACCCAGAGCATTCGCCTCTCCATAGTGGATGTGCTTTCAGCTCTACTTCCACCCAGGTGAGTGGGGATGGTCTACTGTCCTGACACTGTCTTGGCCTGCTGCCTCCAGGTAGTATGTTTACCCTCAGCACAGCCAAGAATCCCAGTCAACCTCCTAAATTCACTTTCAACAATGCTCTGGAAGAGCTCGCCTCTGGGAAATGCCAGCTTTTGCCAGGCTTTCAACCCATCTCTGTCAAACCATCCAGCATCAGGAAAAGTGTCCTGTAACTGATACCCCACCCAGTGTGGGTATTTATGGGATCCTCCTGCTTTTGTTCCCAGTGTCTGTTCACTTGGAAAATTCCAAGTCCTGTAAACTGATTACACTCTCATCCACCTTGAGCCCAGTGAATACAGGTAGCCAGCAATGGCAGCAAATGAAACTACAATTATTCAAAGGTAATTCAACAGGAAACACCAAATTACTCATTGCAGTATTAGCAAATCAATATTATTGTGTTCAATAATTTAGCATCACTGTTAAGCCACTTAGTGCTGACAGTCATTTCATACAAAATTATGGGATTCCAATGACAATATTTATTGTAAATTGTCAATTGTGTGTTTTATGGGCTGCAACTTAAGGAGTGAGTGTGGGATATTTGTCCCTGGACTTATCCTGCTACCTTAAATTAACATGGCTTCAATTATTAACAAAGAATAATTAGCTCCATTCTGTTAATTAATTTCATAATCGACAAATTCAATCATGCTCAGTTCTGACTGGAATGAACTGATTATAACTCCAAATGTAACCACAGTTTTGAATTTGACAACCCTGATAGTTCTGTTCAAAGATGTGCAGTACAATATATATCAAGCTCTGAATATATCAACAAAATAAGATGTCAAAATGTAAATATTCAATAATGTCTCAGTTATTCCAACAAACTATATACCAGTTCTCAAATTTTCAGCTTCAGAAATTAGCGCTTTATATAAATTTTATGATATAAAAATAGAAATGTTCATTACTGCTATACACATTGCTCCACATCCATTGTCTTCATCTCTTTTCAAGGGAAGATTCAATAATATCATCCGGAAAAGTGCGAAGGCAGTTGCTAGGTTATGGCACTGATAAAGAACCTGAGAAAGACAAAAGTGGGTTTTCAGTGTTTGATCCATTCAATGATTTCAGAATTACCTCTGCATTCACTCATGCTCAATTCCATTGTCACAGTCACCTGAAGGACCATAAAAGTTCAGCCCAGCAATGTGCGGAGGGGAATGAAACTGGGAGAAACAAAAATACAAAAATAACACAGAAGGAAACATAAAGGGGAACCCAAAAATCTCCTACTGACTTGTAAATAAGAATCCTGCAGTATGAGGTGGACTGCTACATATATGAATGGAAAAGGTTTGGAGGGATATGGGCCGGGTGCTGGCAGGTGGGACTAGATTGGGTTGGGATATCTGGTCAGCATGGACGGGTTGGACCGAAGGGTTTGTTTCTATGCTGTACATATCCATGACTCTATATTAGGGACAAAGACGCTGATATACGTTTAGAGGGACAGGACAAGGATATAATACATGAATGACTATTGTTACAATCCCAGATGATGGCAATACTGAACAAGTCAGCTACCAGTGTGAAATCTGGATTGATAGAGTTTAAATTCAATCTTTGCATGTGGTTACTAAAGCGGTTAGTCACTGAAATTATTCACTCAAAACTGCCAATGTTCTTTAACACAAGAATACATGTTTATCACTTAAAGGAACTAGAATAAACAAAGTGATATTGCTAAGATGGTTTAATAAGATCTTAGCATAAATAGTAAAACAAAGTTTTAACCTGTTTCCCAACAATACAGACACTCAATCTCTGAGATGCAGCCAAATGAGACTACTTTAGATTGGGAAGCCTGGTTGGTCCAGGGGAGTTGGACTGAAGGGTCTGTTTCCGTGCTGTATGACTCTATAAATATCACTCTGATGTCAACTTTTTTAATTTCTTACTTAACTGATGCTTCCCAGTTCTCTTTCTTGGAGTGGTGAGCTGGTTTGATAGCCTGAACATCCTTTCAGTTCTGACAATTTGGAAATTTTGATACAATCACTCACAGTTTAGAAACTTCACGAACTAAAATTCTTCTCCCAGAGTGAAAACTGTTCTCTGGAACTAAAACCTGATTCTTCTGTCAGGAGCACATTGCTCTCCTGAACTGACCTCCTACTTCTTCCGAACTGAAATCAAAACAAAACTAGTGGCCCCAGGGCTGTTTATCTGTTGTAACTCAGCAGTAACACATTTCAGCACCACAGGCATCTTTCTAGACACTGAAATGAATCATGTGCTTTCTTGGAAATAATGTAATTCAGTCACTGTTCCAATGACTTTCTGACCTCTTTAAAAATATTGCTTTCACAGAACTGAAACTGATTGACTAATTTCAATTGAATTTTTGATGAAATAACAGTGAAGGTTGATGAAGGGTGGATATCCCCTGTGTGGATTTTAAGAAGGTATTGACAAAGTACTACAAAAAGCAAAGGCTCACAAACCAGAGATGCGTGATTAGGAATATAACATTAACTAGTATTAAAATAAATTAGCTGAAGGACATTAGTGGGTGGTTTCTTACGGTCTGCAGGACTGGCAGCAGATGGTGGTGTTCCCAAACAGCCAACAGTAGGCAGACTGCTTTCTTTACATAGAATTTGGATATTGGCATTCAGAGTAAGATTTCAAAATTTGCCAATAATAGCAAACTTGAAGGATTGTGAATAATCTGGTGATATCAGTTAACTGCAGCAAACAGAGACAGGCTATCAGAATGGGCAGACAAGGGGCAAACGGAATTTAATGCAGAGAAGTGTGAGATGCTGCATTTTTAGCAGAAGAAATGGTGAGGGACAATATAGACTGAATGGGGTGCAGAGGTAGTGCTCCTTATCTCCAAATCAGGAGACCCAGGTTCAAATCTTGCCTGTTTAACAATATCTCTAACAGGTTAATTAGGGAAATATCTACAATCAAAATAAAGACTCAACTTTATTCTTGGGGGCTTTTGTGGTGTGTTGATATTCCTACCTTTGAACCAGGAGGTTGATTAGAAATACCTGACCGGTTAGCTCAGCTGTGAGTAGCTTGGAGGAACAGAGCGATCTGGGGGAGGGGGGAGTGGGGAATCAATCAGAAGGTGCCAGAAATATTAGTTGAGTAGTTAGGAAAGCAAATGGGATCTTGTCTCAATCAACACAGGACTGGAATAAAAGCAGAGATGTTACAATTAATCATTAGCAAGGTCTGGTTAAGCTAAAACTACAGTATTGAGTACAAACACTGTCGCCAAACATTAGGAAGAATGTGAGGCTCCTTGGGAGAATACAGAGGGGTTTTACTAGAGTGGACCACGTTTGAGGGAATCTAGTGACAAGGTTTGTGGGAAAAGATGGGTGTTTTCCTCGGACGGAAGATTTGAAAGAGGTCGATAAGGTTATAGCTTTAAGCAATATGGACAAGAGGAAGTTGTTCCCGTTGTCTGATGGTCCAAAGCATGAGGGACCCAGAGTTAAGGTCCTATAAGGGATGCAGAAAGGGTTTGGAGAAAAGCCATTTTGATGCAATGAGTAGTAATGACCTGAAAGTCAGTGTCTATGAGGGAGTGGGTGCTGCGACAACAATTCCAAAAAACGTTTGGACAGGTAACTGAAGGAAACAAACTGAAGGACTATGGGGATATGGTGGAAGAGTGGGCCTGAATGGATTACTCTACAGAGAGCCAACATTGACCTGATAGGCTGAATGGCCTCTTGTATCTTAATGACTCTATGATTACTTAAAGTTCAATCAATATTGCTGTCTGTTAAATACATTAAATCCAATGATTTACTATTTTCAAGTTCAGCGTGCAAGTACAATATAAAATAATCTCACTGATGCAATGTTCCCACCAGGGGGTCTACACTGAGTAGAGATAGCATTGTATTCCTACAGCCCTGAGTCTTGCTTCCTCCTGATTGGGCGAAACCAGTGAATTTATCCTTGTATCTGCCATTTGTGAACAGTTAGAGAATTGTATCATACCTTTAATGAACAATAACTTGAAAAAGAGACTGAGCAGCATTAATCGAAGAGCCCAGAGAGGACTTGAATGGAATTCCTTGTTACTTGAATGAACAGTCCCCCAGCTATTTCATTCCTCTGTGTGAGGCTTCAGTTTGCTTGACTAAAAGGTCTATGTACGCAAATCCTTGGCCCATTGTGAATCCTGACAGTTAGTCACTGAAATGGAACACAATTTTCCATAAACTGTACAGAAACAGTTTTTTAGTCGCTTGCGGATACTGATTGGTCCTGAGATTGAGTGAAATTTATTAATCAGTCTATTTTCAAGCAGAAGAACCCTTACTCATGAGCCTTCTCTGTCAATGACATTTCTTCATGGGACCTGGAGCCTTGTTTGTCCAGCAGTGTTTCACAGTCAGAAAGCTGCCTGACGCTATTTGCCTGTAACAGGGTGTGGTACACGTACTGACACCAGGCTAAGCTGCTGGTTAGACCACTACAACCCCAAATGGGCAGAGATATTAACTCTGAGCCCAAAGGCACCCAGTCTAGCTGGAAGTTTCCAAGGAGGGATGACAATGATAGAGAAGGAAACTATCCTGCTTACCTTTACAGATATCCCAAGCCTACGGCGATGCTTCCGTGGGATTAAACACTAGGAAAAAAAAAGAGAAAAAATGGGAAACAAAATACAAAATTATAATTAGGAATGTTCTCAATGAACAGTAGTTATGAAGACAGAGAAGTTTTAAAATATTCTTCATTCACAGGATGTGATCATCACTGACCAGGCCAGGCATTTATTGCACATCCCTAACTGCCCAGACACAGAGGGCAGGTAAGAGTCTGGCTTTTTAAAGATGGCGCCGGTGCTAGGAATGCTGGTCCACTCCAAGCAATCCAGGTAGTGGCAAGTTGTTCTGGGTTCTGCAGGTGGTATAGTGGAGCTGGAATAGTGAGGTGGGTGCTATAGGGCCAGCCTGGATGGCTAATGAGGTGAGTTGAGTAATCTATGGTAAGAGATTTTGCTCAGCCTCACAGACAGAAATGTGCCAAGAAACTTAACAAAACCGATGCATAACTGAGAAAGGATTAAGCCATTGGTGTACCTGCATTGTTAGCTACAAACACCTTATTGTATTCTCCTGTGTTTAAAACAATGTCTATTCTTCCTCATTAGTGGTCTCTTCTAGTTGGAAGACCTTAGGCAGGCGATATAGCGGCAGAGTTATTACAATCATAGAAGCCCTACAGTGTGGAAACAGACCATTCGGCCCAAATAGTCCACCCCGATCCTCTGAACAGCATTCCATCCAGACCCATCACCTTGCTCTACCTTTCCCATGGCTAATCCAACTATCCTGCACATCGTTAGACTGAGGGAGGGAACCGGAACACCCAGAAGAAACCCACAGACACAGGGAGAATGTGCAAACTCCACATAGCCCGAGGGTGGAATTGTAACCAGGGTCCCTGGTGCTGTGAGGCAGCAGTGCTAACCACTGAGCCACCATGCCACCCTTATCAGCCTTGTTATAGGCCTATTGATCCAGAGACATGTGTTCAAATCATACCATGACAATTGCAGAAGTTAAATGTAAATTGTTTTAAAAATCTGGAATGACCAGCGAGTACCAACAATGGTGACAACTACCAGATTGTTGTTAAACACTCATAAGTATTGTCCAATTGGCCAGGACCTTATTGATGTCAAAGCAGGGTTGATGGACTGAATGGCCCACTTCTCCTCCTCTTATTCTTCTCATTCATTTGTATTGTTTAGGGAAGGAAACCTGCTGTCCTTATCTTGTCTGGCCTACATACGATTCAATAACCAACAGCAATGTGACTCGCTCTGAAATGGTCTGACAGCTGACCATCACGTTCACAAAGACAATGCTGATGCTCACATCTCGGGAAAGATTAACTCAGAAATATTGACACACACTCAGGGGTAGGGTAATAAATTGTGTTTGGATGAAATTTCCAATCATCTTTTTTAAGGAATTTCACCTGAACACATTAATCAACTCATTAAATCAACAGAAACCTCACCCCCAGAGGATTATTTTCTGGCTCAAAAACATCAAGTTCCAATGTCATCTGGCTTGACACAAAATCAGTGACAGTATATGTAGGGTCATGGAGTCATACAGCACTGAAACAGATCCTTTGACCCAACCTGTTCATGCCTAACATAATCCCATACATTACTAGCCCCACCTGCCTGCTCCTGACCCATATCACTCCAAACCCTTCCAATTCATGTACTTATCGAAATGTCAGTTAACATTGTAACTATGCTCACATCCATCATTTTCTCAGGAAGTTCATTCCACACACGAACCACTCTCTGCAAAAATATTGCCCCCATGTCTTTTTAATCTCATGTTAAAAATGTGCCCCCTAGTCTTGAAATCCCTCATCTTAGGTAAAAGACAACTATCATTAACTTTATCCAAACCTCACATTATTTTATAAACTTCTAAGGGGTCACATCTCAACCTCCTTTATTCAGTAAAAAAAGACCCAGCCTTTCCTTATAACTCAGACTTTCCATATCCAGCAATCTCTTCCGAACCCTCTTCAGTTTAATAAGATCCTTTTTGTAACAGGGCGACCAGAACTGGACACAGTACTCCAGACTAGAGCTCACCAATTCAAACAGATTATCAACAAGGTTAAGAACCTTGAAAAAACAGAATATTTATAGTAATGAGCATCTATGAGATGATGTCATTTGATATAGATTTTTATTGGGCCAGTTTGTATTTGGTGATCTTTGGCCTTCAGTAATAGTTTTCAAATGATTTCAATTTATCTGTAAAGCCACAGCTCCCCACAAAGGCCAAGGTGAAAGGTGCAGCCTTCTCAACATCAAGAAGCTGTTCCAACTCGTAAAAGGAAGACGACGAGAGGGATATGGATTTAAAGTGATGTGCAAAAGAAGCAAGACTGATGTGGGGGGGGGGGGGGGCAAGGTTCAATTGAGACCCTCCAGAGGGAATTGGATGATTATTTGGCAAAAATAATGAGCAAGGAAATGAAGAAAAGGAGGAGATTTGCACCAGGTGATGATGCTTGCTTGAGGAGCCAAGGCAGGCATGATGGGCCAAATGGCCTCCTTCTGCACCATAACAATTCTGTAATTCTGTGAACATTCATTCATTCTTTAGCTTGATATTTTAACCAGCCATTTGTCTGTATTAATGGGCTCTCAATGATGCTACTTATTCCTGTGATTAACTTCCAATAGGCTGGGAATGATCTGCCAACTACTTGTTTCTTCTGTTCTGTCAAAAGCAGATCCAGGTTGAACACAAGTTGAAGTTGGAAGAGGAACACCTCTACAATGTATTCGCCGAAAACGGATACCCGCACAGTTTCATCAACAGATGCCTCAGGGAAAGACAACGGAATGAGAACATGCTACAACCCAAAGGACTAGCTACACTACCATACATCAAACACATTTCTGAACTGACAGCCAGACTACTGCGACCACGAGGACTCATAACAGCACACAAACCAACAGCCACTCTCAGACAACAACTCACCAGGACGAAGGACCCGATACCCAGCATGAGCAAAACCAATGTAGTGTACAAAATCCCATGCAAGGGCTGCACAAAACACTACATAGGACAAACAGGGAGACAGCTAACGATCCGCATCCATGAACACCAACTAGCCATGAAATGACACGACCAGCTATCCTTAGTAGCCACACACTCAGATGACAAGCAGCATGAGTTCGACTGGGACAACACTAATATTATTAAGTGTGGGAAGTGTGTGCACGTTCAGCTACTGACAGAACATATTGCAGCACTGATGAAAGAACTCGAGGATCTTAGGCTCATCCGAGAGAACGAGATTTTTCTGGACAAGACCTTCAGCGAGGTTATTACACCAATCGTACCAGAAGAGAGCAGCCGGTGAGGAAGGCAGAGAGGAGACAGGTGCAAGAGACCCCGGGGGAAGTATCTGTCAGGAACAAGTTGAAGCTTTTGGAAACAGTAGAGACAGATGACACTGCCAGTCCGCGAGGTGGCCAGGTCTGTCAATCAGAAGTTGGCATGGAGGCAGAGCGGAAGAGTCGGCCATCGCACAGAGCCGTGGGAATAGGGGTCTCCATAGTGAGAGGAACTGACCGGGGTTTTTGTGGCAGCAGGCGGGACTTAAGGATGGGGTGTTGCCTTCCTGGTGCCAGGGTGAAAGACATCGCGGACAGAGCGCAGGAAATCCTCAAGGACGAAGGTGAAGAGCCAGAGGTGGTGGTACATGTCGGCACAAATGATGCCGGGAAGAAGAGGAGGAACATACTACAGCGGGACTTTGAAGAACTAGGAAGAAGGCTGAAAAGCAGGACGTTATCTCCGGTTTGCTTCCAGATCCTCGGGCTGTTGAGGCCAGAAACAGGGAGATAATGGATTTGAACGTGTGGCTGGGGAACTGGTGCAGGACGCAAGGATTTAAATTCTTGGATCACTGGGGTATGTTTTGTGGTAAGCATAAATTCTACAAGAGGGACGGTTTGCACCTTAATAGGTTAGGGACCAGCATTCTGGCAGGCAGGTTTGCTACTGCAACACAGCTACATTTAAACTAAGTAGCGGGGGGAGGGGACAAACTGGAAGTTTAAGAAGGAAATTGAAGGGAAAGTTAGAACCAGGCAAGTCAAGAAAGACAACGGTATCAATGAGGCAGAAAACTCAGAAAGGGATCATGCTGTAAGGCTGAGTGAAATAGGAGTTGATGGGAAGGATGAGGGCAGTAACAAATTAAAAATACTACACATGAATGCACGAAGCATTAGAAATAAGATGGATGAGCTTGAGGCTCTTTTGGAAATTGGCAGATACGATGTTATGGGGATAACTGAGACATGGCTTTAAGTGGACAGGGCCTGGGAAATTAATATTCAAGGCTACACGTGCTATCATAAGGACAGACTGACAGGCAGAGAGGGTGGAGTGGCCTTGTTGGTAAGGGAGGATATTCAGTCCCTTGTCCGGGGGGGAACCTAGAATCAGGGGATGTAGAGTCAGTGTGGATAAAGCTGAGAAATACTAAGGGTAAAAAGACCCTCTTGGGAGTTATCTACAAGCCCCCAAACAGTAGTCTGGATGTCAGATGTAAGTTAAATCAGGAGCTGAAATTGATCTGTTGCAAAGATGTTACTACAGTTGTTATGAGGGATTTTTAACATACAGGTAGACTGGGAGAATCAGGATGGTATTGGACCTCAAGAAAGAGACTCTATGGAGTGCCTCAGAAATGGATTCTTAGAACAGCTGGTGCTGGAACCGACCAGGGAGAAGGCAATTCTGGATCTGGTATTGTGCAACGAACCAGAATTGATCAGGGACCTCGAAGTGAAGGAGCCATTGGGAAGTAGTGACCATAATACAATAAGCTTCAATCTGCAATTTGAGAGGGAGAGGGTACAATCGGAAGTGACAATATTTCTGTTGAATAAAGGGAACTATGGAGCTATGAGGCAGGAGCTGGCCAAAGTTCAATGGTGCAATACCTTAGCAGGGATGACAGTGGAGGAACAATGGCAGATATTTATGTGTATAATGCAGAAGTTGCAGGATCAGTTCATTCCAAAAAGGAAGAAAGATCCTAGGAGGAGGCATGGGTGATCGTGGCTGACGAGGGAAGTTAAGAAACATATAAAGTTAAAAGAGAAAAAGTATAACATAGCAAAGATAAGTGGGAAAACGGAGGACTGGGAAGCTTTTAAAGAACTACAGAGGATTACTGAGAAAGAAATATGCAGAGAACAAATGAGGTACGAAGGTAAACTGGCCAATAATATAAAGGAGGATAGTAAAAGCTTTTTTAGGTATATGAAAGGCAAAAAAATGGTTAAGACTAAAATTGAGCCCTTGAAGACAGAAACAGGGGAATATATTACGGGGAACAAAGAAATGGCAGAAGAATTGAATTAGTACTTCAGATCTGTGTTCACTGGGGAAGACACAAGCAATCTCCCTGAGATAACAGTGGCTGAAAGACCTGAACTGAAGGGAATTTATATTTGCCAGGAATTGGTGTTGGAGAGACTGTTAGGTCTGAAGGTTGATAAGTCCCTGGGGCCTGATGGTCTACATCCCAGGGTACTGAAGGAGGTGGCTCGAGAAATCGTGGATGCATTGGTGATTATTTTCCAGAGTTCGATAGATTCGGGATCAGTTCCTGCGGATTGGAGGATGGCTAATGTTGTACCACTTTTTAAGAAAGGTGGGAGAGAGAAAGCAGGAAATTATAGACCAGTTAGTCTGACCTCAGTGGTGGGAAAGTTGCTGGAATCTATTATAAAGGATGAAATTACGACACATCTGGATAGTAGTAACAGGATAGGTCAGAGTCAGCATGGATTTATGAAGGGGAAATCATGCTTGACTAATCTTCTGGAATTTTTTGAGGATATGACTCTGAAGATGGACAAGGGAGATCCAGTGGATGTAGTGTACCTGGACTTTCATAAAGCTTTTGATAAAGTCCCACATAGGAGGTTAGTGAGCAAAATTAGTATTGGGGGCATGGTATTGGGGGCAAAGTACTAACTTGGATTGAAAGTTGGTTGGCTGATAGGAAACAAAGAGTAGTGATAAACGGCTCCCTTTCAGAATGGCAGGCAGTGACCAGTGGGGTACCGCAGGGATCAGTACTGGGACCGCAGCTTTTTACAATATGTGTTAATGATATAGAAGATGGTATCAGCATAATATTAGCAAATTTGCTGATGACACTAAGCTGGGTAGCAGGGTGAAATGTGAGGAGGATGTTAGGAGATTACAGGGTGACCTGGACAGGTTAGGTGAGTGGTCAGATGCATGGCAGGTGCAGTTTAATGTGGATAAATGTATGGTTATCCACTTTGGTGGCAAGAACAGGAAGGCAGATTACTACCTAAATGGAATCAATTTAGGTAAAGGGGCAGTACAAAGAGATCTGGGTGTTCTTGTACACCAGTCAATGAAGGTAAGCATGCAGGTACAGCAGGTAGTGAAGAAGGCTAATAGCATGCTGGCCTTCATAACAAGAGGGATTGAGTATAGAAGCAAAGAGGTTCTTCTGCAGCTGTCCAGGGCACTGGTGAGACCACACCTGGAGTACTGTGTGCAGTTCTGGTCTCCAAATTTGAGGAAAGACATTCTGGCTATTGAGGGAGTGTAGCGTAGGTTCACGAGGTCAATTCCTGGAATGGCGTGATTACCTTACACTGAAAGACTGGAGCGACTCGGCTTGTACACTCTTGAGTTTAGAAGACTGAGAGGGGATCTGATTGAGACATATAAGATTTTTAAAGGATTGGAAACTCTGGAGGCAGGAAACATGTTTCCACTGATGGGTGAGTGCCGAATCAGAGGATACAGCTTAAAAATACGGGGTAGACCATTTAGGACAGAGATGAGGAGAAACTTCTTCACCCGGAGAGTGGTGGCTGTGTGGAATGCTCTGCCCCAGAGGGCAGTGGAGGCCCAGTCTCTGGATTCATTTAAGAAAGAGTTGGATAGAGCTCTCAAGGATAGTGGAATCAAGTGTTATGGAGGTAAGGCAGGAACAGGATACTGATTAAGGATGATCAGCCATGATCATATTGAATGATGGTGCAGGCTTGAAGGGCAGAATGGCCTACTCCTGCACCTATTGTCTATTGTCTATCATCGGACAAGCCAGACAGAGAACAGCCAGGGAATTCCTAGAGGCATGGCACTCATCCACTGATTCAATCAACAAACACATCGACCTGGACCCAATATACCGGCCACTGTAACGGGCACCTGGAACTGACAACCAGAAGCAGCAGAGACAAGCCACTAAAGGCCGGAGGAAAGATCACAGAAGCGCTTCACAGGAGGCTCCCAAGCACTGAGGATGTCACCTAGACAGGGGACGAAACGTCTGCAACACAAACTCCCAGCTCGGTGAACAGAACCACAACAGTTGAGTGATATATTTCCAAGTCAGAATGGGAATGACTCAGAGGGGAACACGGTGTTCCTATTTACTCATTTCCTTTTGGGTGGCAGAGCTTTGGAAGGTGCTGTCAAGTTACCCCATTAATATTTGAAGGCTTGAAAGATGCCAACTTACTTCTTTCGTGTAGACCCTGTCCGAAACAGCGGGAAACCTTGATCATTGAGCAACCAAGGACAGCTTTGATGATAACAGAAAGTGTCGCACCAGTCACTGCACCAGCTTCCAGAACGTAAGTTCCATTTAATCCCCATTCGGAGATAACCTTCAGAACAATGGAAAAGAAAAAAGAAATAAACACAGTAGAATTTCCTGGAGTGATTTTATAGTGTGTGGAATTGGCCAGTTATTTCATTAAGCCCACGTTTTCCAAAATGAGGGAGGGGGGGCATATTGGAGCTGGTATTGGGAAAAGAGCCCAGTCAGGTGATCAAAGTTTCAGTGGGGTAGCAGTTTGGAAATAGTGACCATAATTCCGTATGTTTCCAGATACTTATGGATAAGGACAGGGTGAAGCTTGGATGAAGGTGTTAAACTGGGCGAAGGCTGACTATAACCAAATTAAGCAATAATTAGAGAGAGTGGATTGGGAGCAGCTGTTTGAAGGTAAATCCACATCTGGCAAGTGGGAGTCTTTGAAAGACCAGTTGGTTAGGGTGTAGGACAGGCATGTTCCTGTGAAAGTAAAGGACAGGAAACCTTGGATGACAGGGAAAATGATCAGCTTAGTCAAAAAAAAGGAAGCATACCTAAGGTCTAGACAACTAAAAACATGAAGTCCTTGAATAATATAGAGAAAGTAGGAAGAAGCTCAAACAGGGAGTTAGGAGGGCTAAAAGGGGCTATGAAGGAGGAAGTGCCTGGTGTCTTGAAGTGTATTAAGGTAGCCAAGTCTCCAGGGCCAGCTGCGAACTACCCCAGGAAGCTGTGAGAGGCAAGGGATGAAATAGCTGAGGCTTTAACAGATATCTTTGCATTCTCTTTGCCTCAGGCGAGGTTCCTGAGGACTGGGGAATGGCCAATGTTGTCCCTTCCTTTAAGAAGGGAAACAGATATTCCAGGGAATTAGAGGCTGGTGAGCCTGATATCAGTTGTGAAGGAGGCACTGAGAGACAGGATTTATTCACATTTGGAAGTAAATGGTCTTGATAGTGATAGGCAGCAAGGGTTTGTTTGGGAAGGTCATGTCTCACCAATTTGATTCTATTTTTCAAGGAGGTGACTGATTGTAACAGGGTCAGCCAGGTGGACGTCATAGAGTAGGAGTTCCCTGATTGGGGCTGTTAAACTGGTCTAATCAGGGAGCCCTGGCTGACAGATATAAACCGGAGCGTTCACTCTGAGTGCTGGCTCTGAGGGAGCTGGATAGGTGTCAAGGACTCTCCCCGTGTAAATAAATGATGGGATACCAGCCTCTGGGAAGTTATTTCAGTGACTGGAATGATTGGTAAGGGAAGGGCAGTGGATGTAGTCTACATGGACTTTAGTAAGGATTTGATATGGTATCACATGGCTGATTGGTACAGAAGATAGGCTTTCATGGGATCCGGGTGAGCTGGTTAATGTATACAAAGCTGGCTCGGTCAGAGAAGACTGATAATGACGGTGGGAGGGAGCATTTTGGAATGAAGATAATTAACTAATGCTGTTCCACAGGGATCGGTGCTGGGACCTTTGCTGATTGTAATATATATATAAATGAGGAAAATATAGGCGGTTCTGATTGGTAAGTTTGTGGATGACAGAGTTATAGATTTTGAAGAGGATTGTCAAAGAATACAGCGGGATACAGATAGATTACAGATTTGGGAAGAAGATTGGATATGGAGTTTAATCCAGACAAATGCGAAGTGATACCTTTTAGAAGATCAAATTCAGGGGAGAATTATACAATAAATGCCAGAATCCTGAGGAGCACTGACATACAGAGGGATCTGGATATACAGCTCCACAGATCTCTGAGAGGGGCAACACAGGTGGATCAGGTGGTCAAGGAGGCAAATAGCACACTTGCCTTCGTCAGGCGGGGCATTGAGTATAAAAGTTACAGCCGGATAAAACCTTAGTTAGGCCACATTTGGAATACTGCATGCAGTTCTGGTTGCTACATTACCAGAAACATATAATTCCCTCCAGTGTGGAAGCAGGCCATTTGGCCCATCAAGACACATTGACCCTCTGAAGAGCACCCACTCCATCCCAGTAACCCTGCATTTCCCACAGTCAATCCACCCTGACCTGCACATCTTTGGACTGTGGAAGGAAACCAGAGCACCTGGAGGAAACCCACGCAGATACGGGGAGAATGTGCAAACTCCACACAGGCAGTTGCCCGAGGCTGGAATTGAATCTGGATCCCTGGTGCTGTGAGGCAGCAGTGCAAACCACTGAGCCACCGTGCCGCCCCAGGAAGGACATAGATGCTTTGTGAAGGGCGCAGAGCAGGTTTACCAGCATGTTACCTGGTCTGGAGGGTTTTAGTTGTGAGGAGAGGTTGGATAAACACAGATTGTTTTCACTGGAAAGACAGAGGCTGGGTGGGGGTGGGGGTGGGGTGGGGGCAGGGGCGCGGGGAGCGAACTGGTGAAGGTCTACAGAATAATGAGAGGCATAGGTAGTGTGGATAGTCAGAGGCTTTTTCCCCAGGTGGAAAGGTCAACTACAAGAGAGCACAGGTTCAAGGAGAGAGTGGAAATGTTTAAGGAGGAGTGCAGGGAAAATCTTTCGCCCACAGTGTGGTGGGTGCTTGGAATGCACTGCCCCTGGTGGTGGTGGAAGC